>NC_080382.1:69836582-69972371 GCF_014773155.1 Arachis stenosperma | reverse complement strand
ATTATTTTTTTAATTTTTAATCTGAAAAGAATAAATTTTTATTCTAACATAAAAATAAAAAATTTCAACAATATCTAATAATCAAAAATTAAAAAATTTTAAATTTTTAAAATAAATTTATTCTTAATTTGTGAACCAGTCCAGCAAAAAAAAAAGTCAAGTGTCCGGGTGTAGCATTATCCAGTGAATAAGAAAATGAAAAAAATATTTTTAGAAAATTTAAAATTTTTGAAATTAAATTTTTTAGTTTTTATTTTTTAAATTATAAAATTAAATTTTTTTATTTAGGGTAGAAAAAAATAAAATGCAGCAATATCTAGAAAACAACAAATTTGTAAATTTATCATTTTTTTTAATTTTTAATCTAAAAAAATAAAATTTTTATTCTAACAGTAGAAAAACAAAAAAATTCCAACAATGAATAAAGAATAAAATAAAAAAAATTTTAAATTAATTTATTCTTAATTTGTGAACAAGTCCAACAACAAAAGAAGTCAAGGGTCTAGGTGTAGCATTATTCGGTGAATAAAAAATAAAAAATATTCTTAGACAAATTTAAAATTTTAAAAAATTAAGTTTTTAATATTTGATTTTTTAATTTATAAAATCAAATTTTTAAATTAAAGTAGAAAAAAATAAAATCTAGCAATATCTAGTAAAAAACAAATTTGTAAATTTATTATTTTTTTATTTCTAACCTTGAAAGAATAAATTTTTTTCCTAACAGTAGAATAATAAAAAATTCCAACAACATCCAATAAACAAAATATTAAAAAATCCTAAATTTGTAAAATTAATTTATTCTTAATTTGTGAACAAGTCCAACAACAAAAAAAAGTCAAGGATCCGGGTGTAGTATTATCCGGTGAATAAAAAAAATTTATAAAAATTAAAAATTTTATGAAATTAACTTTGTAAAATTTGATTTTTTAAATTATAAAATTTAATTTTTTTATTTAAAGTAGAAAAATAAAATAATGTCCAGCAATATCTAGTAAACAAAAAATTTGTAAATTTATTATTTTTTTAATTTTTAATCTGAAAAGAATAAATTTTTATTCTAACAGTAAAAGAAATAAAAAATTTCAACAATATCTAATAATTAAAAATTAAAAAATTTTAAATTTTTAAAATAAATTTATTCTTAATTTGTGAACCAGTCCAGCAAAAAAAAAGTCAAGTGTCTGGGTGTAGCATTATCCAGTGAATAAGAAAATGAAAAAAATATTTTTACAAAATTTAAAATTTTTGAAATTAAATTTTTTAGTTTTTATTTTTTAAATTATAAAATTAAATTTTTTTATTTAGGGTAGAAAAAAATAAAATGCAGCAATATCTAGAAAACAACAAATTTGTAAATTTATCATTTTTTTAATTTTTAATCTAAAAAAATAAAATTTTTATTCTAACAGTAGAAAAACAAAAAAATTCCAACAATGAATAAAGAATAAAATAAAAAAAATTTTAAATTAATTTATTCTTAATTTGTGAACAAGTCCAACAACAAAAGAAGTCAAGGGTCTAGGTGTAGCATTATTCGGTGAATAAAAATAAAAAATATTCTTAGACAAATTTAAAATTTTAAAAATTAAGTTTTTAATATTTGATTTTTTAATTTATAAAATCAAATTTTTAAATTAAAGTAGAAAAAAATAAAATCTAGCAATATCTAGTAAAAAACAAATTTGTAAATTTATTATTTTTTTATTTCTAACCTTGAAAGAATTTTTTTTTCCTAACAGTAGAATAATAAAAAATTCCAACAACATCCAATAAACAAAATATTAAAAAATCCTAAATTTGTAAAATTAATTTATTCTTAATTTGTGAACAAGTCCAACAACAAAAAAAAGTCAAGGATCCGGGTGTAGTATTATCCGGTGAATAAAAAAAATTTATAAAAATTAAAAATTTTATGAAATTAACTTTGTAAAATTTGATTTTTTAAATTATAAAATTTAATTTTTTTTATTTAAAGTAGAAAAATAAAATAATGTCCAGCAATATCTAGTAAACAAAAAATTTGTAAATTTATTATTTTTTTAATTTTTAATCTGAAAAGAATAATTTTTATTCTAAAAGAAATAAAAAATTTTAACAATATCTAATAATTAAAAATTAAAAAATTTTAAATTATTAAAATAAATTTATTCTTAATTTGTGAACCAGTCAAGCAAAAAAAAAAGTCAAGTGTCTGAGTGTAGCATTATCCAGTGAATAAGAAAATGAAAAAAATATTTTTAGAAAATTTAAAATTTTTGAAATTAAATTTTTTAGCTTTTATTTTTTAAATTATAAAATTAAATTTTTCTATTTTGGGTAGAAAAAAATAAAATGTAGCAATATCTAGAAAAAAACAAATTTGAAAATTTATCATTTTTTTTAATTTCTAATCTAAAAAAATAAAATTTTTATTCTAACAGTAGAAAAACAAAAAAATTCCAACAATGAATAAAGAATAAAATAAAAAAAATTTAAATTAATTTATTCTTAATTTGTGAACAAGTCCAACAACAAAAGAAGTCAAGGGTCTAGGTGTAGCATTATTCGGTGAATAAAAAATAAAAAATATTCTTAGACAAATTTAAAATTTTAAAAAATTAAGTTTATAATATTTGATTTTTTAATTTATAAAATCAAATTTTTAAATTAAAGTAGAAAAAAATAAAATCTAGCAATATCTAGTAAAAAACAAATTTGTAAATTTATTTTTTTTTATTTCTAACCTTGAAAGAATAAATTTTTTTTCCTAACAGTAGAATAATAAAAAATTCCAACAACATCCAATAAACAAAATATTAAAAAATCCTAAATTTTTAAAATTAATTTATTCTTAATTTGTGAACAAGTCCAACAACAAAAAAAAGTCAAGGATCCGGGTGTAGTATTATCCGGTGAATAAAAAAAATTTATAAAAATTAAAAATTTTATGAAATTAACTTTGTAAAATTTGATTTTTTAAATTATAAAATTTAATTTTTTTATTTAAAGTAGAAAAATAAAATAATGTCCAGCAATATCTAGTAAACAAAAAATTTGTAAATTTATTATTTTTTTAATTTTTAATCTGAAAAGAATAAATTTTTATTCTAACAGTAAAAGAAATAAAAAATTTCAACAATATCTAATAATTAAAAATTAAAAAATTTTAAATTTTTAAAATAAATTTATTCTTAATTTGTGAACCAGTCCAGCAAAAAAAAAGTCAAGTGTCCGGGTGTAGCATTATCCAGTGAATAAGAAAATGAAAAAAGTATTTTTAGAAAATTTAAAATTTTTGAAATTAAATTTTTTAGTTTTTATTTTTTAAATTATAAAATTAAATTTTTTTATTTAGGGTAGAAAAAATAAAATGCAGCAATATCTAGAAAACAACAAATTTGTAAATTTATCATTTTTTTAATTTTTAATCTAAAAAAATAAAATTTTTATTCTAACAGTAGAAAAACAAAAAAATTCCAACAATGAATAAAGAATAAAATAAAAAAAAATTTTAAATTAATTTATTCTTAATTTGTGAACAAGTCCAACAACAAAAGAAGTCAAGGGTCTAGGTGTAGCATTAGTCGGTGAATAAAAAATAAAAAATATTCTTAGACAAATTTAAAATTTTAAAAAATTAAGTTTTTAATATTTGATTTTTTAATTTATAAAATCAAATTTTTAAATTAAAGTAGAAAAAAATAAAATCTAGCAATATCTAGTAAAAAACAAATTTGTAAATTTATTATTTTTTTATTTCTAACCTTGAAAGAATAAATTTTTTTTCTAACAGTAGAATAATAAAAAATTCCAACAACATCCAATAAACAAAATATTAAAAAATCCTAAATTTTTAAAATTAATTTATTCTTAATTTGTGAATAAGTCCAACAACAAAAAAAGTCAAGGATCCGGGTGTAGTATTATCCGGTGAATAAAAAAAATTTTATAAAATTAACTTTGTAATATTTGATTTTTTAAATTATAAAATTTAATTTTTTTTATTTAAAGTAGAAAAATAAAATAATGTCCAGCAATATCTAGTAAACAACAAATTTGTAAATTTATTATTTTTTAATTTTTAATCTAAAAAGAATAAATTTTTATTCTAACAGTAAAAAAATAAAAAATTTCAACAATATCTAACAATTAAAAATTAAAAAATTTTAAATTTTTTAAATTAATTTCTTCCTAATTTGTGAACAAGTCCTGCAAAAAAAAAGTCAAGTGTTCGGGTGTAGCATTATCCAGTGAATAAGAAAATGAAAAAAAATATTTTTAGAAAATTTAAAATTTTTGAAATTAAATTTTTTATTTTTTAAATTATAAACTTAAAGTTTTTTATTTAGGGTAAAAAAAATAAAATACAGCAATATCTAGTAAACAATAAATTTGTAAATTTATCATTTTTTTTAATTTTAAATATTAAAAAATAAAATTTTTATTCTAAGAGTAGAAAAAGAAACAATTCCAACAATGAATAAAGAAAAAAGTAAAAAAAAATTAAACTAATTTATCCTTAATTTGTGAACAATTCCAACAACAAAAAAAGTCAAGGGTCCAAGTGTAGCATTATTCGGTGAATAAAAAATAAAAAAATATTTTAAACGAATTTAAAATTTTAAAAAATTAAATTTATAATATTTGATTTTTTAATTTATAAAACCAAATTTTTAAATTAAAGTAGAAAAAAATAGAAGCCAGCAATATCTATTAGAAAACAAATTTGTAAATTTATTATTTTTTTATTTCTAACCTAAAAAGAATAATTTTTTATTCTAACAGTAGAAAAAAAAATTCCAACAATGAATAAAGAATAAAATAAAAAAAATTTTAAATTAATTTATTCTTAATTTGTGAACAAGTCCAACAACAAAAGAAGTCAAGGGTCTAGGTGTAGCATTATTCGGTGAATAAAAAATAAAAAATATTCTTAGACAAATTTAAAATTTTAAAAAATTAAGTTTTTAATATTTGATTTTTTAATTTATAAAATCAAATTTTTAAATTAAAGTAGAAAAAAATAAAATCTAGCAATATCTAGTAAAAAACAAATTTGTAAATTTATTATTTTTTTATTTCTAACCTTGAAAGAATAAATTTTTTTTCCTAACAGTAGAATAATAAAAAATTCCAACAACATCCAATAAACAAAATATTAAAAAATCCTAAATTTTTAAAATTAAGTTATTCTTAATTTGTGAACAAGTTCAACAACAAAAAAGTCAAGGATCCGGGTGTAGTATTATCCAGTGAATAAAAAAATAAAAAAATTTATAAAAATTTAAAATTTGAAACATTTAACTCTGTAATATTTGATTTTTTAAATTATAAAATGTAATTTTTTTTATTTAAAGTAGAAAACAACAAATTTGTAAATTTATTATTTTTTTAATTTTTAATCTGAAAAGAATAAATGTTATTCTAACAGTAAAAAAATAAAAAATTTCAACAATATCTAATAATTAAAAATTAAAAAAATTTAAATTTTAAAATTAATTTGTTCTTAATTTGTGAACAAGTCCAGCAAAAAAAAAGTCAAGTGTTCGGGTGTAACATTATCCAGTGAATAAGAAAATGAAAAACATATTTTTAGAAAATTTAAAATTTTTGAAATTAAATTTTTTATTTATTATTTTTTAAATTATAAAATTAAAAATTTTTTATTTAGGGTAGAAAAAAATAAAATGCAGCAATATCTACTAAACAACAAATTTTGTAAATTTATCATTTTTCAAAATTTTTAATCTAAAAAAATAAAATTTTTATTCTAACAATAGAAAAACAAGAAAATTTTAAATTGAATAAAGAAAAAAATAAAAAAATTTTAAATTACTTTATTTTTAATTTGTGAACAAGTCCAATAACACAAAAACTCAAGGGTCCAGGTGTACCATTATATGGTGAATAAAAAATAAAAAAATATTTTTGGACAAATTTAAAATTTTAAAAAAATTCAATTTTCAATATTTGATTTTTTAATTTATAAAATCAAATTTTTAAATTAAAGTAGAAAAAAATAAAATCCAGCAATATCTAGTAAAAAACAAATTTGTAAATTTATTATTTTTTTTATTTCTAACCTTAAAAGAATAAATTTTTTTCTAACAGTAGAATAATAAAAAATTCCAACAACATCCATTAAAAAAATATTAAAAAATCCTAAATTTTTAAAATTAATTTATTCTTAATTTGTAAACGAGTCCAACAACAAAAAAAGTCAAGGATCGGGTGTTGTATAATCCGGTGAATAAAAAAATAAAAAAAATTATAAAAATTTAAAATTTGAAAAAATTAACTTTGTAACATTTGAGTTTTAAAATTATAAAATTTAATTTTTTTAATTTAAAGTAGAAAAATAAAATAAATTTCAGCAATATATAGTAAACAACAAATTTGTAAGTTTATTATTTTTTTAATTTTTATTCTAATAGTAAAAAAAATAAAAATTCTAATAATTAAAAATTAAAAAATTTTAAATTTTAAAATTAATTTATTCTTAATTTGTGAACAAGTCCAGCAAAAAAAAGTCAAGTGTCCGGGTATAGCATTAACCAGTAAATAAGAAAATGAGAAAAATATTTTTAGAAAATTTAAAATTTTTGAAATTATATTTTTTATTTTTTATTTTTTAAATTATAAAATTAAATTTTTTTATTTAGGGTAGAAAAAAAATAAAATGCAGCAATATCTAGTAAACAACAAATTTGTAAATTTATCATTTTTTAAAATTTTTAATCTAAAAAAATAAAATTTTTATTCTAACAGTAGAAAAACAAAAAAATTCCAACAATGAATAAAGAATTAAATAAAAAAAATTTTAAATTAATTTATTCTTAATTTGTAAACAAGTCCAACAACAAAAGAAATCAAGGGTCTAGATGTAGCATTATTCGGTGAATAAAAAATAAAAAATATTCTTAGACAAATTTAAAATTTTAAAAAATTAAGTTTTTAATATTTGATTTTTTAATTTATAAAATCAAATTTTTAAATTAAAGAAGAAAAAAAAATAAAATCTAGCAATATCTAGTAAAAAACAAATTTGTAAATTTATTATTTTTTTATTTCTAACCTTGAAAGAATAAATTTTTTTTCTAACAGTAGAATAATAAAAAATTCCAACAACATCCAATAAACAAAATATTAAAAAATCCTAAATTTTTTAAATTAATTTATTCTTAATTTGTGAACAAGTCCAACAACAAAAAAAGTCAAGGATCCGGGTGTAGTATTATTCGACGAATAAAAAAATAAAAAAATTATAAAAAATTATAATTTTAAGAAATTAACTTTTTAATATTTGATTTTTAAAATTACAAAATTTAATTTTTTTTTATTTAAAGTAGAAAAATAAAATAAAGTCTAGCAATATCTAGTAAACAACAAATTTGTAAATTTATTATTTTTTTAATTTTTAATCAAAAAAGAATAAATTTTTATTTTAACAGCAAGAAAATAAAAAATTTCAACAATATCTAGTAAAAAAATTAAAAAAAAATTTAAAATTTTAAAATTAATTTATTCTTAATTTGTGATCAAGTCCGGCAAAAAAAAGTCAAGTATCAAGGTGTAGCATTATCCAGTAAATAAGAAAATGAAAAAAATATTTTTAGAAAGTTTAAAATTTTAAATATTAAATTTTTTATATTTTATTTTTTAAATTATAAAATTAAATTTTTTTATTTAGGGTAGAAAAAAATAAAATGCAGCAATACCTAGTAAACAACAAATTTCTAAATTTATCGTTTTTTTATTTTTAATCTAAAAAAATAAATTTTTATTCTAACAGTAGAAAAAAAATGCCAACAATTAATAAAGAAAAAAATAAAAAAATTTTTTAATTAATTTATTCTTAATTTGTGAACAAGTCCAACAACAAAAAAGTCAAGGATCCAGGTGTAGCATTATTCGGTGAATAAAAAATAAAAAAATATTTTTAAACAAATTTAAAATTTTTAAAAATTAAATTTTTAATATTTGATTTTTTAATTTATAAAATCAAATTTTTAAATTAAAGTAGAAAAAAATCCAGCAATATCTAGTAAAAAAGAAATTTGTAAATTTATTATTTTTTATTTCTAACCTAAAAAGAATAAATTTTTATCCTAATAGTAGAATAATAAAAAATTTCAACAACATCCAATAAATAAAATATTAAAAAATCCTAAATTTTTAAAATTAATTTATTCTTAATTTGTAAACAAGTCCAACAACAAAAAAAGGCAAGGATCCGGGTGTAGTATTATCCAGTAAATGAAAAAATAAAAAAATTATAAAAATTTAAAAAAATTGAAAAATTAACTTTGTAATTTTTGATTTTTTAAATTATAAAATTTAATTTTTTTATTCAAAGCAGAAAAATAAAATAAAGTCCTGCAATATCTAGTAAACAACAAATTTGTAAATTTATTATTTTTTTAATTTTTAATCTGAAAAGAATAAATTTTTATTCTAACAGTAAAAAATTAAAAAATTTCAACAATATCTATTAATTAAAAATTAAAAAATTTTAAATCTTTAAAATTAATATATTCTTAATTTGTGAACAAGTCCAGCAAAAAAAAGTCAAGTGTCCGGGTGTAGCATTATCCAGTAAATAAGAAAATGAAAAAAATATTTTTAGAAAATTTAAAATTTTAAAAATTAAATTTTTTTGTTTTTTTTATTTTTTAAATTATAAAACTAATTTTTTTTATTTAGGGTAGAAAAAAATAAAATGCAGCAATATATGGTAAATAACAAATTTGAAAATTTATCATTTTTTTAAATTTTAATCAAAAAAATAAATTTTTATTTTAACAGTAGAAAAATAAAAAATTCCAACAATGAATAAAGAAAAAAATAAAAAAAATAAAATTAATTTATTCTTAATTTGTGAACAAGTCCAACAACAAAAAAAGTCAAGGGTCCAGGTATAGCATTATTCGGTGAATAAAAAATAAAAAAATATTTTTATATGAATTTAAAATTTTAAAAAATTAAATTTTTAATATTTTATTTTTTAATTTATAAAATCAAATTTTTAAATTAAAGTAGAAAATAATAAAACCCAGCAATATCTAGTAAAAAAACAAAGTTGTAAATTTTTTTTGTTTCTAACCTAAAAAGAATAAATTTTTATTCTAACAGTAGAATAATAAAAATTTTCAACAATATCCAATAAACAAAGTATTAAAAAATCCTAAATTTTTAAAATTAATTTATTCTTAATTTGTGAACAAGTCCAACAACAAAAAAAGGCAAGGATTGATTATTGGATTTTTGACGGTTTAGAATTTCACCAATGAAGTCTCGTTGTAAAGTATAGTCTCTAAACCAACAATAATCCTTTCATAAAAAAATTTGTTTGTCACAAGTACAAACCCCTAAAATCTATAAACCGAAGTATTTAAACCTCGGGTCATCTCTCAAAGGACTTGCAGGGTAGTGTTCTTGTTATTGGTTATGGACTTGTTTATTTTGGGGTTTTAGATGAGAAACATGAAAAGTAAATAAAAATGAAATTTTATTAACAACCGGTCTTGGCAAAGGGTTGATGATCAAGGACCTTTATCATTATCACTAACCACAATTATGATAGTTGCAAGGATCAATCTCACTAAGTCATCCTCTAACTAATAACAAAAGAAAGTCAAGTGAGTTGTATCAATCCTAGTCCATAAATCCTAGTTTCCACTAATTGAATTAATGAAGGCTAGAGTCAATGGCTATCATCTATCAATCACTTGGATATTAGTAACTCAAGAGTTCCTAAATTGCCTTCCCAAGCCAAGAACATGAAATTCTATTCTAACATCCTCCTAAGTATTTCATCAAACACTTGAAAGGTACAAAAGAAAAGTATAGTAAATCACAACAAGAAAGAATTCTAACAACAATTGAATGCAAAGAATTAACAATAACAATCAAGGAAATCACAATTCTCATGAATTACCTCAAATTGCATTATTGAAAGAAAACAAAAGAACAAAAATATATCCACAACAAAGTGAAGAATCACAAGAATTAAAATACAAAACTAGAGAGAGGGAGAAGAGAGGAGTAAGAATTGATAAAGAAATAGTGAATCAAAGCATGAATTAATCCTAGATCTAAGAGGAGAGATTAACCTAAACCTAATCCTAATTCTAGAGAGAAGTGAGAGCTTCTCTCTCTAGAAACTACTTCTAAACTAATCCTAATGTGAATGAATGAACTAAAACTAAGCTAGAATGCAAAAGTGATAGAATGATGCCTCCCCCTTCAATCCTTGGTCCTTTAAAGCACTTTGGTACCAAAATTGGCTGTAACTGGGCCCCACAGCTTTCCAGAAATCGCTGGGCACGAGTGATAAACGAAATTTAGCATGCCGAATTAGAATTCAAAGATGAATATGAGCGTGAGTATAGTCTAATCGACACTTAAATCTCGTACCAAACAATCCTACAATCTATATCCGAGAGTACTAGTCTCCCGAGTCGTCCTCCCTTGGAATTGCCAAAGTGTGCATCTTATTGATTAGGAAGCCTTGTTAGGATTCTTTGAAGGTTTTAGCAAAGTAATAGGAAACAAACAATCAATCATTAAAAGACTTGGCTTAGGGTTGGCATTAGAATTTCTATCCTTATAGTTCATTCAATGATGACAACAATTAGGCCTTGCTTCATTTAGTCATCCCCTAGGTATAGAGGAAAGTCAAATGAAAATAATCAACTTGAGTCACAAGTCCTAGCTTCACCTCATGGGAATCTAGCTTTAGTGCACTCCAAGTCAATTAGCAATCCCTAATTCCAAATCAACAATTGACACAACTATTCAACTTCTTCTAATGGCCAAACCCTATGCCAAGTGAGAAATCTCTACTCCATAACTAGTGTTGACATTTTATCAAACATGTGATGAGCAAGAAAGGAAGTCATAGTAAAATGAGAAGAAAAGTAGAATTAAAAGTATTGCACCACAAAGAACTAATAACAAGTATCAAAGAGCAACAATGGAAATCAAATTCTCAAAGTATTGATGAAATCCAAAATTACAAAATTGAATTCTAGATCTATGAGAATTGAGCAATTACAACTACTACTTGAAATTGGAGAAGAAAATCTATGACATGAACAAAATGAAGTGAGAATTGTAATGGATCTCACCAAAGAGTGATTGAAAATTCAGAAATTGGATGAAGATGAACCCTAGTGGAAAGCTTGGAATCCCTCTCTCCTTCTCCAAAAGTGTAACTAACTACCCCTCAAAATATCTAAAATCTAGAAAAATGAACTAAGTGTCCTTAACCCTTGCTCCTTTGATCTTCTTAAGCTTTTCCCGCCAAGGCCTTCTCCAAAAGTAGGGTTCTCAACTACCTCCACGCCTAAGTCACGTGACTTCTAAAAAAATCATATTCGCACATCGGCGCGCACGCGCAAGGTACACGCGCGCGCCACCGAGGCATCTTGTAATGTGCGCGGAGGCGTGATGTGCGCGTGCGCGCCCATGAAGATCATGGCTTAGCCGCTACGTAAGCCGGCTCGTGGCCTTGCTCTTGACTTCGACTTCTAGTTGCTCCATCCACGCGGACGCGTCAAGTGCGCGGACGCGTCAAGTGCGCGTACGCGCCCATGCTGAGATTTCCAAGGCTCAATTCTCATGCTCCCTTCCTTTGCACCCGTCCTCCTTCTCTCTTCTGGTCCATCCCTGCCCTATATTATGAAACCACTTAACACACAGGTCATGGTATCGAATGGCATCAAGAGAAGATTAGAAATGTATCTATTTTAGTGCAAAATAAGCATGTTTTCATCCATGGGGTAAAACTAGGAGAAGAACACAAAATCTCTTATTTTCATATAGAAAGTGTGTGGAATCATTGATAAAACCCTTGAAATCAGCACAAGATAAACCCTCAAAATGGGGTTTATCAACGAGTTCTATTTAAAAATCACGTGCGGCCTTCGGCGCGGGCGCGCACGGTACGCGTACGCGTCCCTGGCCAATTTTGTGATGTGCGCGCGAGCGCCTTGTGCGCGTGCGCGTCCTTGGCTGAGATCAATTCTGTGGCTTTTTGTGCTTCTCTCCATTTGCATGCTTCCTTCCTTGCTCCTTTGATCCATGCCTAGCCTATTTTAACCTGAGATTACTAGCAAACACATCAAGGCATCTTATGGAATCAAGGATGAATTAAAATTACCACATTAAAGGCTTAAAAAGCATGTTTTTACATTCAAGCAAAAATACGGGAGAGATTACAAAATCATGCTAATTCATTGGCTAAATGTGAGAAAAGGTTAGCAAAATACTCTAAATTCAACACAAGATAAACCCTAAAAAGGGGTTTATCAACCTCCCTACACTTAAACCTTAGCATGTCCTCATGCTAAAATAAGAAGGAACTAAGGGGTATGGCATTTATTAAATGCGACTAAGCTACATGCAATCTATCTAAATGCAACTACCTAAAGTGAATGAAAATGCTTGGTCAAAACAAATCAATTTCCAAGAAGACATGTGTAAGCACAAGAGCTAGAGCAATAGGAATCAATTCCAAACCACAATTGCATTGGATTATCAAAAGAATCATAAACTTTCAAGAATATAGGTGACAAGGGTGAACACATGTAATTGAGCTATGGAACCCTCACCGGATGTGTATCCGCTCTTCTCACTCAAGTGTTTAAGGGTTAATTCACTCAATTCTCTCCTAATCATGTTTTCCAAAATTTGATCTTCTTCTAACAATCAACACTTAATCCATGCATGCATAATTCATCATGAGGTCTTTTATAGGTTGTAATGGGGCTAGGGTCAAGGTAGGATCATATATGGATAAGTGGACTAGAATTTGGACCTTTGATGAGCTTAATCTTTCCCACCTAACCTATATAATGACCTATATAATTGAGTTCTAACCTAACTACCCATCTTTCACTTTTTCACATACTCATGCATTTTCTTTTCATTTCACAACACTTATGCATTGATCTTTTATTTGAGCTTTGCTTTGGGGCATTTTGTCCCCTTTATATTTCTTTCTTTTTTTCTTTTTCTGCATATATTTTTTTTCTTCTTTTCTTTTCTTTTTTCCATATAAATTTTTTTTCTTTTTCTTTTGTTTTTCTCATCATTTTTTTCTTTCAAGAATATCAATGCATAAGGTCTTATACTTAATCAATACATGAGCGTACACCAATTTCCAGTTATAAAAATGCAAAACATCCCTTTTATCCCAACCAATGTTCCCAAATCTCCCCAAACTTGAATAATAGACACTCTCACTAGCCTAAGCCAATCAAAGATCCAAACAAGGGACTTTTATTATTTTTCGCTTTAGGGCTTGTAATGTGCTAAAATGAAGAATAATTGGGTTAAGCATAGGCTCAAATTTGGTTGCAATGGATGGTAAAAGGTAGGCTATTTGGTTAAGTGAGCTAATGAAATAATGGCCTCAATCATATAAATGCATGAATACAAGGAGTAAATGGACATATAGAATTGGACAAATCACGGATCACAATCATAGGAAGAGAACAATTGCACACAAGAAGGGAAATAAGTGGTTATAAAATGTAACCACATCAATAGGCTCAAAACTCACTTGCTTGTGTTCTTAGCTCAAAACATACTTCACAAAATATGGGATTCAAGAAAGTTCCACAAAATTTTTCCAATCAATTGGGGCGGTGCCCTATAGTTAAATTCCTTGGAAAATCTCAATATTTGACTAAGCATTGTTATGATTGAGAAATTCTAAAAATCTCTTAGTTTACCCTTTCCTTTTTCAATAAAAAACTAGGTCTTGACAATTTCAAAATAATTTCTAATCACAACCACAAGCTAAAAAGATAACTATATAAAGAAAAATTCAACTAAAGTATGAAATATCTAACCTCCAAAACATGCAACAACTAAGGTAAAAGTATCCAAAATACTCAAAATGACAAATATATACAATAGTGCGCAAAATAAGATAACTAGGAAATATAACTAGGAAATATGCCAAAATGTTCACCGGTCCTCTAATGGTGCCACCGGCAACCTCCCCACACTTATGATCAAGCATCATCCCCGATGCTAATCCTGAGGATCAGGGAGAGGTACACCGGTCGGTTCTGGCTCTGGCTGGGGCTGTCACTGAGGTGTCTCCTGGGTAGCCTGGGTCTATGGTGTTGTCTCCATGTGAACTGGCTCCTCCTCATGAGTATCCTCATCGTGTAAATCGGCATGCTCCTCCTCGTGGGTTTCCTTATCTAAACCGGAGGACTCTGGAAGAGGGGGCAGCTCAAGGTCCTGGGCCACAAACATCTGGTCAATCTGATCCAGGCGACGCATGAGCTGGCGCTTGCTGTGCTCCATGAACCGGAAAAGACGCTGAACCAGTAAGTAAGTCGACTGAGGTGCTGGTGGTGGTGGTAAAGGAAGTGCTGCTGTAGCTGCTGATGTAGATGCTCCTGCTGGGGCAGATGATGAAGAGGGTCCAGCTCCCTCAACTGCTGCTCTAGCCCGATATCGGCGCCGGGAAGCAGGCTTTTCGTGCACCCAAGATCCCCATGGAATAGTAACTGGCTCCTTCGCAGGGAGCGGTGGGGTGGTGATACATCATCCTGGTGCCACAGAACTCCGGCCCTCTGAATTATCTGAGTGATCATAACCGGGAAAGGAAAGGTGCCTCTGATATGGGCTCTCCACATAAATCTCCTGATTAACTGGGGGTAATAAACCTCCTTCCCCTCTATGATACAGCTGATCAGGATCAGCATAGCAACCGGGATCTCTGTAAAAGGAGTAGTAGGCATGAGGTAGTGAGCAAAGATCTGCTGCCAAGTCTTGGCCTCTCGGCTCAGATAACTGAAGTGCATCCCCTTGGGTGCCTTGTTCTCAGCATCCATAACCTAAGGGGCCTCCGGAGTAGCTACCACTGCTCTCAGTGCATCAAAATCGAAGGTCATGCAGTGAAACTTTATCTCAGCCTGTAGGAAGGCATCAGTGTCACCGGTCTTAGGCTGGCAGGTAAGGGCATCCTCAATGACCTCCTCGGTGATAGGTATCTCAACTCCTCTAACCAATACTGAGTCAAGGGTGTGGCGGAAAAATTTACAGTAAAATTCTTGCACCCAAGACCGGTTCACCCGTCTCAACTCTCTATCCACAAAAGCTAAACCCATCCGGTCAATGCGTTGGTGGATGATGTCGGTCAAATCTGATGGGATAACTAGCTTCTTCTCAATGTTTAGATTCTTTGAATTGTAGGTTGGGAATCTGAGTTCACAGTAAAGATTTGGGAACTTGACCATATCCTGAGCCGGTAGTAGTTGGTTTGCCTTTTCTATGTCATTTAGAGGGTTTTGAGCATAAGCTTGTAGTGAGGAGAGAGTGGGGTCTGGTGTTCTCTTCCTCTTTTTGGAAGATGATGCTTTCCTCTTTTCTTTGTCTGACATCCTGAAAATTAGAATAAGGAATTAAGCAAGTAGGCAAATAGCAAGTAGAAGCATGTTCAAGATGCAAGGTAAATGGTGAGTAATCATGTTGTGAACCAAAATTGAAAACTTGGAATGCAAGTAAGCATACAAACCCTTTAAAATTGATAACCGAGTATTTAAACCTCGGGTCGTCTTCTCAAGGAATTGCAGGGAGGTATGTTCTTATTATTGGCTATGAAAAAGGTAAAATTGGGGTTTTTTGGAATTTGGGCAATAGGCACAAGTATATTTTCAAAGAAATAAAAATAAATAAATAACTGTAAAATAGACTCTTGGCAAGGTATAAGAACTGGAAGTCCTATCCTAGTTATCCTGATCAATTGTGATGAGAATTGGATTTTTCTCCCACTTTGTTAACCTCTAACTATGAAGGTAAGTTAAGTGGATGAATTAATTTTGATTTCTCAGGTCCTAATCTTCCCTTGGAAAAGGTTAGAGTTATTGGAACTTGAATTAATGAAATGAAGAAATCGAATTTTCAATCAACAATGGAGCTGATAACTCTAGAGTCACCAATTAATCGACCACAGCCAAGAATGTAAAAAGCTAAATTAAAATCTATCTTATCTGAAATACCTTCAATTCATTCAAAGTAGTAAAATCTAACATGGAAAATATTCATAAGCCTAATTGGGCAACAGGAAAATCCAAATTATTTATATCAATAAAAGACAGCAATCATCAATCTGAAATATCTCAAATAACATTAATTAAGAAAATCAATCTAAACATGGAACATTGAAAATAAATAAATACAAAGAACCTGGGATTGAGAGTCACTCCTAAAACTAAGAGAAGTCCTAAATCCTAAATCCTAAAGAGAGTGAGAGGAGAGAACCTCTCTCAAAACTAAACCTAAATCATGGAAAGTGAATAAAAATTCGGAGACTCCCTGAATGGATGCATTCCTCCACTTCATAACCTCTGGTCTATGACTTCTGGACTTGGAATTGGGCCAAAAAAGCTTCAAAATCCGCTATGAGCATTTTCTGCAAATTCTGGTGCGTGGCCTCTGTCACGCGTTCGCGTGGGTCACGCGGTCACGTCACCTGGAGTTCTTCTTATCACGCGATCGCGTGGATCACGCGTCCGCGTCATATGCGATTCGCTCATGTCGCGCAGTCGCGTCAGCCATGTGGCCACATCGCTGCTTCTTCGCTTTTGGCACGCGATCACGTCGTCCATGCGATCGTGTGGATGCCAGTTTCTTCAAAACTCACTTTTGCACTTTCCTTCCATTTTTGTACGTTTTCTTTTCCATCCTTTAAGTCATTTGGTCTTAGAAGATCTGAAACTACTCAACACACTAATCACGGCATCGAATGGAAATAAAGGTAATTAAAATAATTAATTTTAAAGCATAGGAAACATGTTTTTCACATACATCACATAATAAGGAAGGGAAAGTAAAACCATACAATTAATATGAATAAGTGGGTGAAGGATTGAATAAATCACTCAGATTAAGCACAAAATATATCATAAAATATAGGTTTATCACCACTGTAAATTGTGGGAACCAAAGCGAAACTCGGAAACTGGCCCAAAAGTCCCGGGGATTGAACTTGGTATGAGTTATGCAAATCTTAGTTTGAAGATGCCAAGTTCAATCCAAATTGGGAACGTAAAGTCAAAAACAGTTTGGAAAAAAATTGGCAGCATTTCCGCATAAATTTGGATGTTCCCGGATAGGCAGAAAACAATAGGGGAGTCATATGAATCCACAAACCAATACCCAAGTAAAAGTCACATAACCAGGCAGCAGCAATACAATTTTAGAGTGAGAAATGTAGTAGGCAGCAACAAACAGGGATAGAGTATTCCACTCAGCAAACATAGCAAACATGTATGAAGAATGCATCATAGCAACCAAGATCAATAGCACTCAGCAATCAATCAACATAAGCTCAGTTAGGTAAACAAACACGGCACAATTATCAGGCCTAGAATCCTCTATCCAGAACCTAGCTACCTAACAACAGTTATTTCTATCTAACCTAGCAATCAAAATCAAAATCTAACTAACTAGAACTAACAGTAAACTAGGAACAAAGTTGGAATAAGGCAGAGGTAGGGAGCTGAGAACCTGGGAAATAGGAACAGATGTGGAGAAGGAAGGAGAGCAGTGGGGGTGCTCAGACTGAGTGACTGCCTCTGATGGTGGTGGTCGTGGGGGTCACTGGTGGTTTGGTGGCAGAGGTGGGGAGGGCGGTCATCATCGCTGCCGTTGGCGCTAGTGGCGGCACGCGGTGGTGGCAGCAGTGCGGCAGTGAGAGAGAAAAGATGAGTGAGAAAGAGAGAGAGAGAATAGGGATGATGGTGAGAGGAGAGATGGGTGACGGCGGTGGAGGCGCGCCGGTGCGGTGGAGAAGGGGTGGCTATGGAGGAGAGGGGGGAAAAGTTGGGGAAGGGAGGTTGTGCGCGACTGCGCTGCTCACTTCGCGTACTTAGGGTTATCCTATTTTTGATTCGATGCGGGCGCGCACAACACGCGTCCGCGTGCATTGATGAATTTAGGGATGGATGCGTGCGCGCCTTGAGCGCCTACGCGTGGGTGGTGAGAATTGGTAAAGATGCGTGCGCGTACGGTGCGCGCACGCGTGCTAGGCGTTGGGCTGGAGGCTTGATGTTGGCCCAGAGTTGGCACAACTCTCGGGTCATTGGCCTGGAAGTCACATTACTGGAATGGCGCGCACGCGGCATGTGCGCGAGCGCACACATTCTCATATAGACTCATGGGTGCGCAGGCACGCAGTGCGCGTCCGCGCGATAGAGGTTGGGCCAGAGTCTTAGTGCTGGCTCAAGGGAGGCCCAACACTCTGGAAAATATATGGGCTGGTGCCATCAGCCTAGGGATGCGTACGCGGCAAGTGCGCGTCCGCGTGCTTTCCCCTAAAGGTGTATGGACGCGCACGCACGTTGTGCGCGTCCGCGTGGAACGAGTTGGGCTAAAAGCGCAACATTCGCACAAGAGAGGCCAAACTCTCTGGAAAATGTATGGGCTGCATCCAATTATGGGCGCGTGCGCGTACAGCGTGCACGCACGCTATCCCCCCTCCCCCCCTTTTTTTTAAAAGCAGAAAAATTGCCCAAGAGCTCCCTATAATGCCTACAACTCTTTATTCAATCAAAAATCATACAATTCACAAAAATAAAATTTGATTTTAGGATTTATTCATCTACTAATAAGCACAACATACATGTTACTATGCTAACAATCAAATTATTAAGGCAACTAAAATGAAATGGGGAACTACCTACAATGGTAACTCAAATCACTTATTACTGAAATCTACAAGAGAGTGGAGAAAATATACCATGGTGGGGTGTCTCCCACCTAGCACTTTTAGTTAAAGTCCTTAAGTTGGACATTTGGGAAGCTCATTGTCATGGCGGCTTATGCTTGTACTCATCCTTGAATCTCCAAGGATCTTTGCTTCTCAATTGGTTGATAGAATTTTGATGAGCGGATAATTTATACGCTTGTTGGCATTGTTTTTAGGTAATTTTTAGTAGGATCTAGCTACTTTTAGGGATGTTTTCATTAGTTTTTATGCTAAATTCACATTTCTAGACTTTACTATGAGTTTGTATGTTTTTATGTGATTTCAGGTAATTTCTGACTGAAATTGAGGGACCTGAGCAAAACTCTGAAAAAAGGCTGACAAAGGACTGCTGATGCTGTTGGATTCTGACCTCCCTGCACTCGAAATGGATTTTCTGGAGCTATAGAACTCTAAATGGCACGCTCTCAATGGCGTTGGAAAGTAGATATCTAGAGCTTTCCAGAAATATATAATAGTCTATACTTTATTCGGGATTAGACGACGCAAACTGGCCCTCAATGCCAGTTCTACGCTACATTCTGGAGTCAAACGCCAGAAACACGTCACGAACCAGAGTTGAAC
Source organism: Arachis stenosperma (assembly GCF_014773155.1). Classification (NCBI taxonomy): domain Eukaryota; kingdom Viridiplantae; phylum Streptophyta; class Magnoliopsida; order Fabales; family Fabaceae; genus Arachis; species Arachis stenosperma. The sequence continues at coordinate 69,953,032 of NC_080382.1, read as the reverse complement.
GCCAAAAACACGTTACAACTTGGCGTTCAACTCCAAAAGAAGCCTCTGCACGTGTAAATTTCAAGCTCAGCCCAAGCACACACCAAGTGGGCCCCGGAAGTGGATTTCTGCATCAATTACTTACTTCTGTAAACCCTAATTGCTAGTCTAGTATAAATAGGACATTTTACTATTGTATTAGACATCCGGGGATTGTATTTTTTTCCTGTGATCACGCTTTGGGGGCTGGCCATTCAGCCATGCTTGAACCTTCATCACTTATGTATTTTCAACGGTGGAGTTTCTACACACCATAGATTAAGGGTGTGGAGCTCTGCTGTACCTCGAGTTTTAATGCAATTACTACTATCTTTTATTCAAATTCAATCTTATTTCTGTTCTAGGATACTACTCATACTTCAACCTGATGGATGTGATGATCCGTGACACTCATCATCATCCGTCCCTATGAACGCGTGCCTGACAACCACTTCCGTTCTACAAGCGAAAGCTAGAGTGTGTATCTCTTGGATTCCTGATGCACGACGCATGGTTGCCCTCGCCTGACAACCGAGCCTTCCATTCCGTGAGATCAGGGTCTTCGTGGTATAAGCTAGAATTGATGGCAGCATTCATGAGAATCCGGAAAGTCTAAACCTTGTCTGCGGTATTCCGAGTAGGATTCCGGGATTGAATGACTGTGACAAGCTTCAAACTCGCGATTGTTGGGCGTGATGACAAACACAAAAGAATCAAGGGGTTCTATTCCGACATGATCAAGAACCGACAGATGATTAGCCGTGCCGTGATAGAGCATTTGGACCTTTTTCACTGAGAGGATGGGATGTAGCCATTGACAATAGTGATGCCCTACATACAGCTTGCCATGGAAATGAGTAAGAAGGATTGGATGAAGGCAGTAGGAAAGCAAAGATTCAGAAGGAGCACAGCATCTTCATACGCCTACCTGAAATTCCCATCGATGATCTACATAAGTATTTCTATCTTTATTTTCTGTTTATTTATTATTATTATTATTCGAAAACTCCATAACCATTTATTATCCGCATGACTGAGATTTACAAGATGACCATAGCTTGCTTCATACCAACAATCTCCGTGGGATCGACCCTTACTCACGTAAGGTTTATTACTTGGATGACCCAGTGCACTTGCTGGTTAGTTGTGCGAGGTTGTGAGGAAAGTGTTGAGTTATAAATGTGCATACCAAGTTGAATGCCATAATTAGAGATCACAATTTCGTGCACCAAGTTTTTGGCGCCTTTGTCGGGGACAATCAATTTCGAACAACAATTTCACAATTGTTTCCAGACCACAATGGTGTCAAGTTTTTAATCCGGCAACAACACCAAGTTTTTGGCGCCGTTGCCGGGGAATTGTTCGAGTTTGGACAACTGACGATTCATCTTGTTGCTCAGATTAGGTAATTTTCTTTTCATTTATTTTCACAAAAAATTTTTTTTTCAAAAATCTTTCAAAAAATTTCCTCCCTCTGTTTTCGAAAAATCTTTCAGAGTTTTTAAGAATAAATTCTAGAGTTTCAAAATGGTATGCTGAAGCTGGCTGGCCATCAAGCTTTAGACTAACCTGGTATGATTCCTGGAATTTTGATTGAGGACTTTGAATTCATTACTTCCTTTTTCCTATATGTTTTCAAAAAAAAGAAAAAAAATATTTTGTGTTTCTTGTTTGAGTCTAGTGTCATGTTTTAAGTTTGATGTCAATTGCATATTCATCTTATTCTTGCATTTTTCGAAAATTCATGCATTCATAGTGTTCTTCATGATCTTCAAGTTGTTCTTGGTAAGTCTTCTTGTTTGATCTTTAAATTTTCTTGTTTTGTAATTTTTGTTGTTTTTCATATGCATTTTTGCATCCATAGTATCTAAGAATTAAAGATTTCTAAGTTTGGTGTCTTGCATATTTTCTTTGCATCAAAATTTTTTCAAAAATATGTTCTTGATGTTCATCATGATCTTCAAAGTGTTCTTGGTGTTCATCTTGACATTCATAGTGTTCTTGCATGCATCATGTGTTTTGATCCAAAATTTTCATGTTTTGGGTCATAATTGTGTTTTTCTCACTCATCATTAAAAAGTTAAAAATAAAAAATATCTTTTCCTTTTTTCTCTCAAAATTTCGAAAATTTGAGTTGACTTAGTCAAAAAAAATTTAAAATTAGTTATTTCTTGTAAGTCAAGTCAAATTTTCAATATTTAAAAATCTTATCTTTTCAAAAATCAAACCTTTTTCATTTTTCTTACTATTTTTCGAAAATTTTTAATTTGAATTTTAAAATCTTTTTCTTATCTTTAATTCATAATTTTCGAAACTTAACTAATAAGTAATGTGATTCATTCAAAAATTTGAAGTTTGTTACCTTCTTGTTAAGAAAGGTTCAATCTTTAAATTCTAGAATCATATCTTTTAGTTTCTTGTTAGTCAAGTAATCAATTTTAATTTTAAAAATTAAATCTTTTCCAACCATATCTTTTTAATCATATCTTTTATCATATCTTTTTAAATTTTATCTTTTTCAAAAATTTGATTTCAAAATATCTTCTTATCTTCTTATCTTTTCAAATCATTTTCAACTAACTAATTGACTTTTTATTTGTTTCTTATCTTTTTCAAAATCACCTAACTAATTTTCCCTATCAATTTTTCGAAAATATCTCATCCTTTTTTCAAAATTCTTTTTAATTAACTAATTATTTTAAATTTTAATTTTAATTTTATTTCCCCTTTAATTTTTGAAAATCATTAACTCCTTTTCAAAAATTATTTTCGAAAACTTCTCTCTCTCATCTTATTCTATTTATTTATTCAATTACTAACACTTCTCTTCATCTCCAATCTCTGCCCCTATCCTCACCCTTGTGTTTGGATTATTCATTCTTCTTCACTCTTATTCTCTTTCTTCTTCTACTAACATAAAAGAATCTCTATACTGTGACATAGAGGATTCCTCTTCCTTTTCTGTTCTCTTCTTTCTCATATGAGCAGGAATAAGGAAAAATGCATTCTTGTTGAACCTGATCCTGAACCTGAAAGGACTCTGAAGAGGAAACTAAGAGAAGCTAAATTACAGGGTGGCGTATGTGTATTGATTATAGAAGGCTCAATACAGCTACCAGAAAAGATCCTTTTTCTTTACCATTCATAGACCAGATGCTAGAAAGACTAGCAGGTCATGAGTACTACTGCTTCCTGGATGGATATTCAGGTTATAATCAAATTGCAGTAGATCCCTAAGATCAAGAGAAAACAGCATTCACATGTCCATCCGGAGTATTTGCATACAGAAGGATGCCATTTGGCCTGTGCATCCCTCTTACTGAAATCTCTGAAAACTTTTCGGATGAGCACCTCTTTGCCATCCAGGAAGTACCATGGTTTGTAGACATTGCAAACTACAAGGCAGTAAGATTCATACCCAAAGAGTACAGTAGGCAGCAAATAAAGAAATTGATCACAGATGCAAAGTACTATATTTGGGATGAACCATATCTCTTCAAGAGATGTGCAGACGAAGTAATCCGTAGATGTGTGCCTAAAGAAGAAGCACAGAAGATCCTCTGGCACTGCCATGGATCACAGTATGGAGGACATTTTGGAAGTGAGCGAACAGCTACAAAAGTCCTCCAATGTGGCTTCTACTGGCCTCCTCTCTATAAAGACTTCCGAGTGTTTGTATTTAATTGTGACAGTTGCCAAAGATCTGGCAATCTACCTCACAATTATGCCATGCCTCAACAAGGGATCTTGGAGATTGAGTTGTTTGATGTATCAGGTATTGACTTCATGGGACCTTTCCCACCATCATACTCAAACACTTATATTCTGGTGGCAGTGGATTATGTATCCAAATGGGTGGAAGCTATTGCAACACCCACTAATGATACTAAGACAGTGCTGAAATTCCTCCAGAAATACATCTTCAGCAGATTTGGTATCTTTAGAGTACTAATCAGTAATGGGGGCACTCATTTCTGCAATAAACAGCTTTACTCTGCTTTGGTTCGATATGGAGTTAGCCACAGGGTAGCTACACCATATCATCCATAGACAAATGGGCAAGCTGAAGTCTCTAATAGAGAACTTAAAAGAATCCTGGAATGGACTGTGATTAACCGTAGAAGGGATTGGGCAAGAAGCTTGGATGATGCTCTGTGGGCATACAGAACAGCATTCAAGACACCTATAGGAACTTCTCCATACCAGCTGGTGTATGGAAAAGCCTGTCACTTGCCAGTGGAACTAGAACATAAGGCCTATTGGGCAACCAGATTCCTAAACCTTGATGCCAAGTTAGCTGGAGAAAAATGATTGCTCCAGTTAAATGAGCTAGAGGAATTCAGACTCAATGCTTTCGAAAATGCAAAAATTTACAAAGAGAAAGCAAAAATATGGCATGATAAGAAACTATCATCCAGAGTCTTTGAGCCAGGGCAGAAAGTTCTGCTATTTAATTCTAGGCTCAGATTATTCCCCGAAAAATTGAAATCCTGGTGGAGAGGTCCATATGTGATTACAAGTGTGTCACCGTATGGATACGTGGAGCTTCAGGATAATGATTCTAACAAAAAATTCATTGTTAATGGACAGAGAGTCAAACATTATCTTGAAAGTAATTTTGAGCAAGAATGCTCAAAACTGAGACTTGATTAAAGCTCAGTAATAGTCTAGCTAAAGGCAATAAAGAAACGCTTGCTGGGAGGCAACCCAGCCATTTACAAAGCTTATTTGTTAATTAATTAATTTTTACAGGTTTATGTCAATTATCTTCAAGATAAAATAGCAATTGCTTGAGTTCACAAAGTTACAGAAGGATTCGTAGGATAAAACAGCAAAAAGGAAGCTCACTGGTGTGAAAAAGCCAGTAAGGGCTATTTTGGGCGTTAAACGCCCAAAAGAAGTACCTACTGGGCGTTCAACGCCAGTAAGGATAGCCATCTGAGCATTAAACACCAGAAAGAAGCATCTTCTGGGCGTTGAACGCCAGAAAGAAGCACCTTCTTGGCGTTTAACGCCAGATTTACAGTGTCCTGGGCGTTCAGAAAAACGCCCAGTGACAAAGGAGTTCCTGGCGTTCAATGCCAGCTAGAAGCAACAACTGGGCGTTCAACGCCCAGGAGAAGCTACAAATGGGCGTTAAACGCCCAAAACATGCAGTGTTTGGGCGTTTAACGCCAGGATTATGGGGAGGAGGTGAATTCGTTTTCAACTCAAATTTTTTTCATTTTTCATGTTTCAATTCATGCTTTCTTACATAAACATGTTACAAATTCTCATCTTTCAGCTTCAAAATGCAAAAAATTCCTAATCCTAAAAGTATTTCTTCATTCTTCTTCAATCTCTTTTCAAATCTTTTTCAAAACTCATCTATCTTTTTGAATTCTTGTCAAATCTTTTTAGTCTCTTCTCAATTTTTTTTCACACTCATCATATTATCTTTTTAAATTCAAAGTTAACTTTTTCGAAATCTCATCTTATCTTTTGAATTTTCGAAATTGCCTCTCCTTCTATTCCTCTCCTTTCCTTTCTTTTGCTTGAGGACAAGCAAACCTCTAAGTTTGGTGTGTTTTTCCGTGATCACTGAGCTAAAACTCATCAAGATTATGGCACCTAAGGGAAAACAAACCACTTCAAGAGGCAAGAAAGAATATTCCAAAACCACTTTAGAATCAAGAGAAGTTCTTAACCAAAAAACATGCAGACCATTACCACAAAATAATGGGTCTGAGATCAGTGACCCCAGAAGTTAAATTCGATCTGAAAGAAGACGAATATCTAGAGATCCAAGAGTAGCAGAATCAAGAAAGCATGATTTGCAAACTGCTTAAAGAACAAGAGAAGCAAGGGCGTGAACTGAAGGAACTGAAGCGTCAGAAGCTATCTCTTGAAGGGCCAAGCACCCCACAGACTAAAGGAGCATCCACCTCCCAAAATAAAGGTCGTTGAGTCCTAATCTTAGCCTTAACTCTGTGATAATTGTTCTTATTAGGAATTTACCTTAGAAGTTATATATGAGTAGTAGTAATTAGTATATCTATTTTGATTTTATCTCCAATTAAGCTATAATTTATTTTTCTCATTATCATCAAACATGAATAAAATAGTAGATTTTTAGAATAAAGAGGCAATTTTTTTTCGAGTTCTTAATAAGGAAAATTCTAATTATTTATATGTGGTGGCAATACTTTTTGTCTTCTGAATGAATGCCTGAACAGTGCATATTTTTTATATTGAATTTTATGAATGTTAAAATTGTTGGCTCTTGAAAGAATGAGGAACAAGAAAAATGTTATTGATGATTTGAAAAATCATGAAATTGATTCTTGAAGCAAGAAAAAGTAGTGAAAAAAAATTTGCAAAAAAAAAAAAAAGAGAGAAAGAAAAAGAAAAAGCAAGCAGAAAAAGCCAATAGCCCTTAAAACTAAAAGGCAAGGGTAAAAAGGATCCAAGGCTTTGAGCATTAATGGATAGGAGGGCCCAAGGAAATAAATCCATGCCTAAGCGGCTAAATCAAGCTGTCCCTAACCATGTGCTTGTGGCATGCAGGTCCAAGTGAAAAGCTTGAGACTGAGTGGTTAAAGTCGTGATCCAAAGCAAAAAGAGTGTGCTTAAGAACTCTGGACACCTCTAATTGGGGACTTTAGCAAAGCTAAGTCACAATCTGGAAAGGTTCACCCAGTTATGTGTCTGTGGCATTTATGTATCCAGTGGTAATACTGGAAAACAAAGTGCTTAGGGCCACGGCCAAGACTCATAAAGTAACTGTGTTCAAGAATCAACATACTAAATTAAGAGAATCAATAATACTATCTGAATTCTGAGTTCCTATGGATGCCAACCATTCTGAATTTCAAAGGATAAAGTGAGATGCCAAAACTGTTCGGAAACAAAAAGCTACTAGTCCCACTCATTTAATTAGAATCTAAGCTTCACTTAAAACTCTGAGATATTATTGCTTCTTGATTTCTTTTTATCCTATTTTATTTATCTAGTTGCTTGAGAACAAGCAACAGTTTAAGTTTGGTGTTGTGATGAGCGGATATTTTATACGCTTTTTGGGGATAATTTCATGTAGATTTTAGTATGTTTTTAATAGAATTTTATTAGTTTTTAAGCAAAAATCATATTTCTGGACTTTACTATGAGTTTGTGTGTTTTTCTGTGATTTCAGGTATTTTTTGGCTGAAATTGAGGGAGCTGAGCAAAAATCTGATTTAGGCTGAAAAAGGACTGCTAATGCTGCTGGATTCTGACCTCCCTGCACTCGGAATGGATTTTTTGGAGCTACAGGAGTCCACTTGTCGCGCTCTCAATTGGGTTGGAAAGTAGACATCCAGGGCTTTCCATCAATATATAATAGTCTATACTTTTTGCGAAGATAGACGACGTAAACTGGCGTTGAACGCCAGTTTCATGTTGCAGTCTGGCGTTCAGCGCCAGAAACAGGTTGCAAGTTAGAGTTCAACGCCAGAAACAGGTTACAACCTGGTGTTTAACTCCAGAAACAGCCCAGGCACGTGAAAAGCTTAAGTCTCAGCCCCAGCACACACCAAGTGGGCCCCAGAAGTGGATTTCTGCACTATCCATCTTAGTTTACTCATTTTCTGTAAACCTAGGTTACTAGTTTAGTATTTAAACAACTTTTAGAGACTTATTTTGGATCTCATGACATTTTAGATCTGAATTATATACCTTGTGATGGCATGAGTCTCTAAACTCCATTGTTGGGGGTGAGGAGCTCTGCAGCGTCTCGATGAATTAATGCAATTATTTCTGTTCTCCATTCAAACACGCTTGTTCCTATCTAAGATGTTCATTCGCGCTTCACTATGAAGAAGGTGATGATCCGTGACACTCATCACCTTCCTCAATCCATGAACGTGTGTCTGACAACCACCTCCATTCTATATTAGATTGAATGAGTATGTCTTAGATTCCTTAATCAGAATCTTCGTGGTATAAGCTAGAATTGATGGCAGCATCCTTGAGAATCCGAAAAGTCTAACCTTGTCTGTGGTATTCCGAGTAGGATTCTGGGATTGGATGACTGTGACAAGCTTCAAACTCGCGATTGTTGGGCGTAGTGACAGACACAAAAGGATCAATGGATCCTATTTCGACATGATCGAGAACCAACAGATGATTAGCCGTGCTGTGATAGAGCATTTGGACTATTTTCACTGAGAGGATGGGAAGTAGCCATTGACAACGGTGACGCCCTACATACAGCTTTCCATGGAAGGAGCCTTGCATGTGTGAAGAGGAGGACAAGGGAAAAGCTGAAATTCAGAGGACAAAGCATCTCCAAAACTCCAACATATTCTCCATTATTGAGTAACAATTACTTATTCCAAACACTTTCACTTTTTACAATTAAATTCAAAGAATCTTATTGGCATCCTGACTAAGATTAATAAGATCACCATAGCTTGCTTCATACCAACAATCTCCGTGGGATCGACCCTTACTCACGTAAGGTATTACTTGGACGACCCAGTGCACTTGCTGGTTAGTTGTGCGGATTGCAAAAGTGTGATTGCAATTTTCGTGCACCAAGTTTTTGGCGCCGTTGCCGGGGATTGTTCGAGTTTGAACAACTAAAGGTTTATTTTGTTGCTTAGATCATGAATAATTTATTTTTGTTGCTATAGAGTCATTAAATCTGAGTCCTTTATTTTCTTTTCAAAATTTTTTTCAAAAATATTATTTTTCCTTATTAATTTTTAATTTTATATGAGTTTAGTTTTATACTTTAAGTTTGGTGTCAATTGCATATTTTATATTTTCCTTTAAATTTTTGAATTTGTGTTCTTTATTCTTCCTTGATCTTCAAGTTGTTCTTGTTTATTTTTCTTGTTTGATCTTTGGTTTTTCTTGTTCTGTGTCTTTTCTTGTTTTTCTTGTGCTTTTTCAAAACATTAGTTTTCAAAAATATATTTTTTATATACAATATTAAAACACGTTATATTTATAGCTCAGTTGGCTAGAGCGTTGGCTTATGTTCATGGTAATTGAGTATCTTCTTTTTAAAATTTTTTTCAAAAATAATTTTTCTTTGATTGAATCTTGTGCCAAACTTTAAGTTTGGTGTTTTCTTGTTAATTTTTTTTAATTTTCGAAAATTTATTTTGGTTTTCTAAAAATTTTAAGTTTGGTGTTCTTTCTCTTGTTCTTGTTGTTCTTGTGATTCTTCAAAGTGTTCTTGATTCTTCCTTGTGTTTTGATCTTAAAATTTTTAAGTTTGGTGTTCCTTGGTGTTTTCCCTCCAAATTTTCGAAAACAAGGAGCATTAGATCTAAAAATTTTAAGTCTTGTGTCTTTTGTGTGTTTTTCTCTTTCATCATAAAATTTAAAATTCAAAAAAAATATCTTTTCTAACTAATTTTAAGCCATATTTTCGAATTTTTTTATATAAAAATTCAGATTTCAATTTCAAATTTTTTCAAATTTTATCCTTTTAAAAAAATTGCTTTTTCAAAAAAAATTATTCTAACCACTTTCTCTCTCTTCACTTTTTCGAAAATCTTCATAAAATATTTTCAAATTCTTTTTTTATTTTCATTTTTAGTTATTTTTAATTTTATTGTCGTCTTTATTTTATTTTATTTTATTATTTCAAAATTTTTATATATAATAAAATAAATTCACATCAGCTCCCTTTCTCCATTATGGACTTAAGTGGAAATGAACAGTCCAGAAGGACTCTGGGGTCATATGCTAACCCCACTACTGCTTCATATGGGAGTAGTATCTGTACACCCTCCATTGGAGTTAGTAGTTTTGAGTTGAATCCTCAGCTCATTATCATGGTGCAGCAAAGTTGCCAGTATTTCGGTCTTCCACAGGAAGAACCTACAAAGTTTCTGGCACAATTTTTACAAATTGCTGACACAGTACATGATAAGGAAGTAGATCAGGATGTCTACAGATTGTTACTATTTCCATTTGCTGTAAAAGACCAAGCTAAGAAGTGGTTAAATAACCAACCTAAGGACAGCATAAAGACATGGAAACAGCTATCAGAAAAATTCCTGAATCACTATTTTCCTCCAAAACAGATGACACAGCTAAGGCTAAGCATCCAAGGCTTCAAACAAGGAGATAATGAATCCCTTTCTGATGCCTGGGAGAGATACAGAGAGATGCTGAGAAAATGCCCCTCTGAAATATTTTCAGAGTGGGTGCAGTTAGACATCTTCTATTATGGGCTTACAAAGAAAGCTCAAATTTCTCTAGACCACTCATCTGGTGGATCTATACACATGAGAAAGAGAATTGAAGAAGCTCAAGAGCTTATTGATACAGTTGCCAGAAATCAGCATCTGTACCTGAGCAGTTAACCTTCCATCAATGAAGAGGCTAACACAGTAATTGTTGAACTCAGTCCTACAGAACAAGTTACTGAATTCAATCAGCAACTGGATTTTCTAACAAAACAGCTAGCCGAATTCAAGGAGATACTACAAGAAACAAGAATGGCTAATATGAATATGGAAATACAGTTGAAGCAAACAGAACAGCAGTTATCAAAACAAATAACAGAAGAATGCCAAGCAGTTCAATTAAGAAGTGGGAAAACATTAAATACCTCACTTCAAGGCAGCAGGAAGCCAAGAAATGAACAGACTACTACCCAAAATCCCTCTGAGGACAGTCAGAGCCCAGAGAAGAAAAATTTTGGCGCTCAGACGCCAGAAAATGGGTGGAAAGCTGGCGTTGAACGCCCGAACCATGCTCAGTCCTGGCGTTCAACGCTAGAAACAAGCAAGGAATTGGCGTTGAACGCCCAAAGGAAGCACATTTCTGGCGTTCAGACGCCAGAAACAGGTAAGGATTTGGCGTCTAACACCACTCCAGCTTCCACCCCTGGCATTCAAATGCCAGTGGGAGATCAGACACATACAAGTACTGATAGCAGCCCCTCTAAAAAAGCTTCTCAACCCACATCTATAGGTAATAAACCTACAACAATTAAGGTTGATGAATACAAAGCCAAAATGCCTTATCCTCAGAAATTTCGCCAAGAAGAACAGGATAAGCAATTTGCCCGCTTTGCAGACTATCTCAGGACTCTTGAAATAAATATTCCGTTTGCAAAGGCACTTGAGCAAATACCTTCTTATGCTAAATTCATGAAAGAGATCTTAAGTCATAAGAAGGATTGGAGGGAAACTGAAAAAGTTTACCTCACTGAAGAATGCAGTGCAGTCATTCTGAAAAGCTTACTTGAGAAGCTTAAAGATCCTGGAAGCTTTATGATACCATGCACATTAGAAGGTACTTGTACCAAGAAAGCTCTATGTGATCTTGGGGCAAGTATCAACCTAATACCTGCATCTACTATCAAAAAGCTTGGGTTGACTGATGAAGTCAAACCAACCCGGATATGTCTCCAACTTGCTGATGGTTCTATTAAACACTCATCAGGCGTGATTGAAGACATGATTGTCAAGGTTGGGCCATTTGTCTTTCCCATTGACTTTGTGGTGCTGGAAATGGAGGAGCACAAGAGTGCAACTCTCATTCTAGGAAGACCTTTCCTAGCAACTGGCTGAACCCTCATTGACGTCCAAAAAGGGGAAGTGACCCTGAGAGTCAATGAGGACGAATTTAAGTTGAATGTTGTCAAAGCTATGCAGCATCCAGACACCCAAAATGATTGCGTGAGCATTGATATTATTGACTCTCTGGTAAGAGAGGTCAATATGACTGAGAGTCTCGAATTAGAGCTAGAGGATATCTTTAAAGATGTTCAGCCTGATCTGGAGGAACCAGAGAGAATAATAGAATCTCTGAAAATCCCTCAGGAAGAGGAAAAACCTCCCAAACCCGAGCTCAAACCATTACCACCATCCCTGAAATATGCATTTCTAGGAGAAGGTGATATCTTTCTTGTAATCATAAGCTCTACCTTAGAGCCACAGGAAGAGGAAGCACTAATACAAGTGCTAAGGACACACAAGACAGCTCTTGGGTGGTCCATAAGTGATCTTAAGTGCATTATTCCAGCCAGATGCATGCACAAGATCCTATTGGAGGGTGACGCTAAGCCAGTGGTCCAACCATAGAGGCGGCTGAGTCCAGCCATGAAGGAGGTGGTGCAGAAGGAGGTCACTAAATTACTAGAGGCTGGGATTATTTATCCCATTTCTGATAGCCCCTGGGTAAGCCCTGTTCAAGTCGTCCCTAAGAAGGGTGGCATGACAGTGGTTTATAATGAAAAAAAATGAACTGGTTCCTACAAGAACAGTTACAGGGTGGCGTATGTGTATTGATTACAGAAGGCTCAATACAGCTACCAGAAAGGATCATTTTTCTTTACCATTCATAGACCAGATGCTTGAAAGATTAGTAGGTCGTGAATACTACTACTTCCTGGATGGATATTCAGGTTATAATCAAATTGTAGTAGATCCCCAGGATCAAGAGAAAACAGCGTTCACATGTCCATCTGGAGTATTTGCATACAGAAGGATGCCATTTGGTCTGTGCAATGCACCTGCAACCTTTCAGAGGTGCATGCTCTCTATTTTCTCTGATATGGTAGAAAAATTTCTGGAAGTCTTCATGGATGACTTTTCAGTATTTGGAGACTCATTCAGCTCCTGTCTTGACCATCTAGCACTTGTTCTAAAGAGGTGCCAAGAGACTAACCTGGTTTTAAACTGGGAGAAATGTCACTTTATGGTGACTGAAGGAATTGTCCTTGGGCACAAAATTTCGAACAAGGGAATAGAGGTGGATCAAGCTAAGGTAGAGGTAATTGAAAAATTACCACCACCTGCCAATTTTAAGGCAATCAGAAGCTTTCTGGGGCATGCAGGATTCTATAGGAGGTTTATAAAAGATTTTTCAAAAATCGCCAAACCTCTGAGTAATCTGCTAGCTACTGACACGGCATTTATCTTTGATAAGGAGTGTCTGCAGGCGTTTGAGACTCTGAAAGCTAAGCTGGTCACAACACCAGTCATCTCTGAACCAGTCTGGACATTACCATTTGAATTAATGTGTGATGACAGTAATCATGCCATTGGTGCAGTGTTAGGACAGAGGCATGACAAGCTTCTGCACATTATTTATTATGCTAGCCGCATTTTAAATGACGCACAGAAGAACTACACAATCACAGAAAAAGAGTTACTTGTAGTGGTTTACGCCATTGAAAAGTTCAGATCTTATTTAGTAGGATCAAAAGTGATTGTGTACACTGACCATGTTGCTCTTAAATATCTACTCACAAAGCAGGATTCAAAACCCAGACTCATCAGATGGGTGTTGTTTCTGCAAGAGTTTGATATAGAAATAAGAGACAGAAAAGGGACAGAGAATCAAGTAGCAGATCATCTGTCCCGAATAGAACCAGTAGAAGGGGCGTCCCCCCTCCTATTAAAATCTTTGAAAACTTTCCGAATGAGCATCTCTTTGCCATCCAGGAAGTGCCATGGTTTGCAGACATTGCAAACTACAAGGCAGTGAGATTCATACCCAAAGAGTACAGTAGGCAGCAAACAAAGAAATTGATCACGGATGTAAAGTACTATCCTTGGGATGAACCATATCTCTTCAAGAGATGTGCAGACGGAGTAATACGTAGATGTGTGCCTAAAGAAGAAGCACTGAAGATCCTCCGGCACCGCCATGGATCACAATATGGAGGACATTTTGGAAGTGAGCGAACAGCTACAAGAGTCCTCCAACGTGGCTTCTACTGGCCTACTCTCTATAAAGATTCCCGAGTGTTTGTACTTAATTGTGACAGTTGCCAAAGATCTGGCAATCTGCCTCACAGTTATGCCATGCCTCAACAAGGGATCTTGGAGATTGAGTTGTTTGATGTATGGGGTATTAACTTCATAGGACCTTTTCCACCATCATACTCAAACACTTATATTCTGGTGGCAGTGGATTATGTATCCAAATGGGTGGAAGCCATTGCAACACCCACTAATGATACTAAGACAGTGCTGAAATTCCTCCAGAAACACATCTTCAGCAGATTTAGTATCCCTAGAGTTCTAATCAGTGATGGGGGCATTCATTTCTGCAATAAACAGCTTTACTCTGCTTTGGTTCGATATGGAGTTAGCCATAGGGTAGCTACTCCATATCATGCATAGACAAATGGGCAAGCTGAAGTCTCTAATAGAGAACTTAAAAGAATTCTGGAATGGACTGTGATTAACCATAGAAGGGATTGGGCAAGAAGCTTGGATGATGCTTTGTGCGCATACAGAACAGCATTCAAGACACCTATAGGAACTTCTCCATACTAGCTGGTGTATGGAAAAGCCTGTCACTTGCCAGTGGAACTGGAACACAAGGCCTATTGGGCAACCAGATTCCTAAACCTTGATGCCAAGTTAGCTGGAGAAAAACGATTGCTCCAGTTAAATGAGCTAGAGGAATTCAGACTCAATGCTTTTGAAAATGCAAAAATTTACAAAGAGAAAGCAAAAAGATGGCATGATAAGAAATTATCATCCAGAGTCTTTGAGCCAGGGCATAAAGTTCTGCTATTTAATTCTAGGCTCAGATTATTCCCCGGGAAATTGAAATCCCGGTGGAGAGGTCCATATGTGATTATAAGTGTGTCACCATATGGATACGTGGAGCTTCAGGATAATGATTCTAACAAAAAGTTCATTGTTAATGATCAGAGAGTTAAACATGATCTTGAAAGCAATTTTGAGCAAGAATGCTCAAAACTGAGACTTGATTAAAGCTTAGTATTAGTCCAACTAAAGAAAATAAAGAAGCGCTTGCTGGGAGGCAACCCAGCCATTTACAAAGCTTATTTGTCAATTAATTGATTTTTACAGGTTTATGTTAATTATCTTCAAGGTAAAATAGCAATTGCTTGAGTTCACAGAGTTACAAAAGAATTCAGAGGATAAAAAAGCAAAAAGAAGCTCACTGGTGCGAAAAAAAGCCAGTAAGAGCTGTTTTGGGCGCTAAACGCCCAAAAGAAGCACTTACTGGGCGTTCAACGCTAGTAAGGATAGCCATCTGGGCGTTCAACGCTAGTAAGGATAGCCATCTGGGCGTTAAACGCCAGAAAGAAGCATCTTCTGGGCTTTGAATGCCAGAAAGAAGCACCTTCTGGGCGTTCAACGCCAGATTTATAGCGTCCTGGGCGTTTAGAAAAACGCCCAGTGACAAAGGAGTTCCTGGCATTCAACGCCAGCTAGAAGCAACAGCTGGGCATTGAACGCCCAGGAGAAGCTGCAAATGGGCGTTAAACGCCCAAAACATGCAGCGTTTGGGCGTTTAACGCCAGGATTGTGGGGAGGAGGTAATTTCGTTTTTAATTCACACTTTTCAAAATTTTTATATTCCAATTCATGATTTCTTGCATAAGCATGTTATAAACTCTCATCCTTCAATTCCAAAAATTTTAATCCTAATTTCTAAAATCCTTTTCTCAAAAATATCAAATGTATCTTAATTCATAAACACAAATCCTTTTCAAATCCGATCCAACTTATTTTCAAATTTTTTTTAAAAAAAAAAACTCAATTATCTTTTAAAATCTTTTTCAAAATAAAAATTCAGATTTATCTTTTTCAAATATCATTCATAACTTTTTAATTTTAAATTATATATTCTTATTTTCATATTTATCTTTTATAAAATCATATCTTCTATCTTATCTTTCTTCAAAATTTTCAAAAATCCCAATTGTGATCTCTAATAATGGCATTCAACTTGGTATGCACGTTTATAACTCAGCACTTTCTTCACAACTTCACACAACTAACCAGCAAGTGCACTGGGTCATCCAAGTAATAAACCTTACGTGAGTAAGGGTCGATCCTACGGAGATTGTTGGTATGAAGCAAGCTATGGTCATCTTGGAAATCTCAGTTAGGGGATAATATATGGTTATGGAGTTTTCGAATATTAATAATAAATAAACAGAAAATAAAGATAGAAATACTTATGTAAATCATTGATGGAAATTTCAGATAGGCGTATGAAGATGCTGTGCTCCTTCTGAATCTCTACTTTCCTACTACCTTCATCCAATCCTTCTTACTCCTTTCCATGGCAAGCTGTATGTAGGGCATCATCGTTGTCAATGGCTACATCCCATCCTCTCAGTAAAAAAGGTCCAAATGCTTTGTCACAGCACGGTTAATCATCTGTCGGTTCTCGATCATGCCAGAATAGAATCCATTGATTCTTTTGCGTTTGTCATCATGCCCAACAATCACGAGTTTGAAGCTTGTCACAGTCATTCAATCCCTGAAACCTACTCGGAATACCACAAACAAGGCTTATACCACGAAGATTCTGATTAAGGAATCCAAGAGATATGCGCCCGGTCTAAGGTAGAACGGAAGTGGTTGTCAGTCACGCGTTCATAGGTGAGAATGATGATGAGTGTCACGGATCATCACATTCATCATGGTGAAGTGCAACGAATATCTTAGAACAGGAATAAACTAAATTGAATAGAAAATAGTAGTAATTGCATTAAAACTCGAGGTACAGCAGAGCTCCACACCCTTAATCTATGGTGTGTAGAAACTCCACCATTGAAAATACATAAGTGATGAAGGTCCAGGCATGGCCGAATGGCCAGCCCCCAAAACATGATCACAGGATCAAAAATACAATCCCGGATGTCTAATACAATAGTAAAATGTCCTATTTCTACTAGACTAGCTACTAGGGTTTACAGAAGTAAGTAATTGATGCAGAAATCCACTTCCGGGGCCCACTTGGTGTGTGCTTGGGCTGAGCTTGAACTTTACATGTGCAGAGGCTTCTTTTGGAGTTGAACGCCAAGTTGTAACGTATTTTTGGCGTTCAACGCTGGTTCGTGACGTGTTTCTAGCGTTTGACTCCAGAATGCAGCGTAGAACTGGCGTTGAGCGCCAGTTTGCGTCATCTACTTTCCAACGCCGTTGAGAGCGCGCAATTTGGAGTTCTGTAGCTCCAAAAAATCCATTTCGAGTGCAGGGAGGTCAGAATCCAACAGCATCAGCAGTCCTTTGTCAGCCTTTTTTCAGAGTTTTGCTCAGGTCCCTCAATTTCAGTCAGAAATTACCTGAAATCATAGAAAAATACACAAACTCATAGTAGAGTCCAGAAATGTGAATTTAGCATAAAAACTAATGAAAACATCCCTAAAAGTAGCTAGATCCTACTAAAAATTACCTAAAAACAATGCCAAAAAGCGTATAAATTATCCGCTCATCACAACACCAAACTTAAATTGTTGCTTGTCCCCAAGCAACTGAAAATCAATTAGGATAAAAAGAAGAGAACATACTATAAATCTCAGAATATCAATGAATATTAGTTCTAATTAGATGAGCGGTACTTGTAGCTTTTTGCTTCTGAACAGTTTTGGCATCTCACTTTATCCTTTGAAGTTTAGAATGATTGTCATCTATAGGAACTCAAAATTTCAGATAGTGTTATTGATTCTCCTAGTTAAGTATGTTGATTCTTGAACACAGCTACTTTTATGAGTCTTGGCCGTAGCCTTAAGCACTTTGTTTTCCAGTATTACCACCAGATACATAAATGCCACAAACACATGACTGGGTGAACCTTTTCAGATTGTGACTCAGCTTTGATAAAGTCCCCAGTTAGAGGTGTCCAGAGCTCTTAAGCACACTCTTTTTACTTTGGATCACGACTTTAACCACTCAGTCTCAAGCTTTTCACTTGGACCTGCATGCCACAAGCACATGGTTAGGGACAGCTTGATTTAGCCGCTTAGACCTGGATTTTATCTCCTTGGGCCCTCCTATCCATTGATGCTCAAAGCCTTGGATTCTTTTTACCCTTGCCTTTTGGTTTTAAGGGCTATTGGCTTTTTCTGCTTGATTTTTCTTTTTCTTTCTATTATAATTTTTTTTCACCACTTTTTTTTCTTTTTTTTTTCGCAAGCTTTTGCTATTCACTGCTTTTTCTTGCTTCAAGAATCAATTTCATGATTTTTCAGATTATCAATAGTATTTCTCTTTGTTCATCATTCTTTCAAGAGCCAACAATTTTAACATTCATAAACAGCAAGATAAAAAATATGCATTGTTCAAGCATTCATTCAGAAAACAAAAAGTATTATCACCACATCAATATAATTAAACTAATTTCAAGGATGAATTCGAAATTCATGTACTTCTTGTTCTTTTGAATTAAAAATATTTTTCATTTAAGAGAGGTGAAGGATTCATGGAATTATTCATAGCCTTTGGACATAGTTACTAAATACTAATGATCATGAAGTAAAGACACAAACATAGACAAACATGAAGCATAAAAATCGAAAAACAGAGATAAGAACAAGGAAGTTAAGGAATGAGTCCACCTTAGTGAGGGTGGCGCCTTTTTGAATGATCAAAGGTGCTTTTTGAGCTCCTTTATGTCTCTTCCTTGCATTTGTTGCTTGATCCCTAGTGATTTTGGTGCTCCTATCCTTAGTTGCTCCCAGTAGTTGTGTGGAGGAAGATATATCTCTTGAGGCATCTCCAGGATTTCTTGGTGATGAGCTTCCTCATGCGTCCCTTGGGATCCATGAGTGGGCTCTCTTGTTTGCTCCATCCTTTTCTTAGTGATGGGCTTATCCTCCTCAATGGGGATGTCTCCTTCTATGATAACTCCGGCTGAGTAACATAGATGGCAAATAAGATGAGGAAAAGCTAGCCTTGCCATGGTGGAGGACTTTTCGGCTATTTTGTAGAATTCAAAGGAGATGACTTCATGAACTTATACTTCCTCTCCATTCATGATGCTATGAATCATGAAAGCCCGATCCACAGTAACTTTGGATCGGTTGCCAGTGGTCTTGATGGGCTTTGGAGATGAATCTCTCCATCTCCCATGACTCGGAGGTGGAAGCTTTTGTCTTCTCTTTCCCTTTTCTAGATGTTTCTCCGGTCTTAGGTGCCATAGGTGGTTATGCAAAAACAAAAATCTATGCTTTTACCATACCAAACTTAGAATATTGCTCGCCCTCGAGCAAAAGAAGAAAGAAAAGAAGAAGAGGAAGAGAAAATATGGAGGAGAGTGGGGGGGAGGTGTATTCGGCCAAGGTGTAGAAGAGGGGGTTCTGTTGTGTGAAAATGAAGAAGGATGGAGGGGTTTATATAGTGAGGGGAGAAGGAGTAGGTTTGGCTATTTAGGGTGGGTTTGGGTGGGAAAGAAATTTTGAATTTTGAAGGTAGATGTGGTTTTTGGGAAAAAGTGGATGGATGTGAGTGGTAAAGGGGGGTAATTGGAAAGAGAGATTGAGGTGATTGGTGAAGGATTTTTGGGGAAGAGTGTTTATGGGGAAGAAAGTTTATGGGGAAGAGAGGATGAATGTGAAGAAGAGGAGAGAAGGTGAGTTGAGGTAGATGGGGATCCTGTGGGGTCCACAGATTCTGGGATGATCCTGTGGGGTCCACAGATCCTGAGGTGTAAAGGATTTACATCCCTACACCAATTAGGCATGTAAAATGCCTTTGCACACAATTTTGGCATTTAAACGCCGAAGTGATGCTTATTTTGGGTGTTCAACGCCCAATTGCAGCATGTTTCTGGCGTTGAACGCCAGTTCCATGATTGCTTCTGGCGTTCAGCACCAGCTCTCCTCAGGGTATATTCCTGGTGTTCAAACACCAGGATGCTGCTTGTTTCTAGCGTTCAATGCCAGATCCATGCTCTGTTCTGGTGTTGAACGCCAGCCAGATGCTTCATACTGGCGTTTAAACGCCAGTAAGTCCTTCCTTCAGGGTGTGATTTTTCTTCTGCTGTTTTTGATTCTGTTTTTAATTTTAGTATTTTTTTCGTGACTCCACATGATCATGAACCTAATAAAACATAAAAGAACAATAAAATAAAAAATAAAATTAGATAAATAAAAATTGGGTTGCCTCCCAATAAGCGCTTCTTTAATGTCAATAGCTTGACAGTGGGCTCTCATGGAGCCACACAGGTGATCAGGTCAATGTTGTAGACTCCCAACACCAAACTTAGAGTTTGGATGTGGGGATTCAACACCAAACTTAGAGTTTGGCTGTGGCCTCCCAACACCAAACTTAGAGTTTGATTGTGGGAGCTTTGTTTGACTCTGTATTGAGAGAAGCTTTTCATGCTTCCTCTCTATGTATACAGAAGAATACCCTTGGGTCTTAAACACAAGGTAGTCCCCATTCAATTGAAGGACTAATTCTCCTCTGTTAACATCTATCACAGCTCCTGCTGTGGCTAGGAAAGGTCTTCCAAGGATGATACATTCATCCTCTTCCTTCCTAGTGTCTAAGATTATGAAATTAGCAGGGATGTAAAGGCCTTCAACTTTTACTAACACGTCCTCTACCAATCCATAAACTTGTCTTACTGACTTGTCTGCCAATTGTAATGAGAATATGGCAAGTTGTACCTCAATGATCCCTAGCTTCTTCATTACAGAGAGTGGCATAAGATTTATACCTGACCCTAGGTCACACAGAGCTTTCTCAAAGGTCATGGTGCCTATGGTGCAGGGTATTGAGAATTTACCAGGATCTTGTCTCTTTTGACGTAAAGTTTGCTGAACCGATGTATCTAGTTCACCAATGAGCAAGGCAGGTTCACCTTCCCAAGTCTCATTACCAAACAACTTGGCATTCAGCTTCATGATAGCTCCTAGATATTGAGCAACTTGCTCTCCAGTTACATCTTCATCCTCTTCAGAGGAAGAATAGTTTTCAGAGCTCATGAATGGCAGAAGGAGGTTGGTACACGAAATTGCAATCACACCTTTGCAATCCGCACAACTAACCAGCAAGTGCACTGGGTCGTCCAAGTAATACCTTACGTGAGTAAGGGTCGAATCCCACAGAGATTGTTGGCTTGAAGCAAGCTATGGTTATCTTATTATTCTTAGTCAGGATACCAATAGGGTTCTTTAGCCTCGATTGTAAAAGATAAAAGAGCATGAAATAAATACTTATTATGCAATAATGGAGAATATGTTGGAGTTTTGGAGATGCTTTGTCTTCTGAATTCGTGTAACATAATGCTTCCTCACTTTCAAAAGTGCAAAGTTCCTTCCATGGCAAGCTGTATGTAGGGCGACACCGTTGTCAATGGCTACTACCCATCCTCTCAGTGAAAATGGTCCAAATGCTCTGTCACAGCACGGCTAATCATCTGTTGGTTCTCGATCATGTCAGAATAGAATCCATTGATTCTTTTGCGTTTGTCATCACGCCCAACAATCATGAGTTTGAAGCTCATCACAGCCATTCAATCCTTGAATCCTACTCAGAATACCACAGACAAGGTTTAGACTTTCTGGATTCTCATGAATGCCGCCATCAATTCTAGCTTATACCACGAAGATTCTGATTAAGAAATCTAAGAGATACTCATTCAGGAAATGGTTGTCAGGTACACGTTTGTGGATTGAGGAAGGTGATGAGTGTCACAGATCATCACCTTCTTCATGGTGAAGCGCGAATGAACATCTTAGATAGGAACAAGCATGTTTGAATGGAAAATAGAATAATTGCATTAATTCATTGAGACACTGCAGAGCTCCTCACCCCCAACAATGGAGTTTAGAGACTCATGCAATCAAAGAGTATAAAATTCAGATCTAAAAATGTCATGAGATACAAAGTAAGTCTCTAAAAGTTGTTTAAATACTAAACTAGTAACCTAGGTTTACAGAAAATGAGTAAACTAAGATAATTGGTGCAGAAATCCACTTCTGGGACCCACTTGGTGTGTGCTGGGGCTGAGACTTAAGCTTCTCACGTGCCTGGGCTGTTTCTGGAGTTGAACACCAGGTTGTAACCTGTTTGTGGCGCTGAACTCCAACTTGCAACCTGTTTCTGGCGCTGAACGCCAGACTGCAACATGGAACTGGCGTTGAACGCCAGTTTATGTCGTCTATCTTTGCGCAAAGTATGGACTATTATATATTGCTGGAAAGCCCTGGATGTCTACTTTCTAACCCAATTGAGAGCCCACCAATTGGACCTTTGTAGCTCCAAAAACTTCATTTCGAGTGCAGGGAGGTCAAAATCCAACAGCATCAGCAGTCCTTTTTCAGCCTAAATCAGATTTTTGCTCAGCTTCCTCAATTTCAGCCAGAAAATACCTGAAATTATAGAAAAATACACAAACTCATAGTAAAGTCTAGAAATATGAATTTTGTCTAAAAACTAATAAAATTATACTAAAAACTAACTAAAACATACTAAAATCTACATGAAATTACCCCCAAAAAGCGTATAAAATATCCGCTCATCACAACACCAAACTTAAACTGTTGCTTGTCCTCAAGCAACTAGATAAATAAAGTAGGATAAAAAGAAATTAAGAAGCAATAATATCTCAGAGTTTCAAGTGATGCTCAAATTCTAATTAGATGAGCGGGACTAGTAGCTTTTTGCTTCTGAACAGTTTTGGCATCTCACTTTATCCTTTGAAATCCAGAATGACTAACATCCATAGGAACTTAGAATTCAGATAGTATTATTGATTCTCCTAGTTTAGTATGTTGATTCTTGAACACAGTTACTTGATGAGTCTTGGCCGTGGCCCTAAGCACTTTGTTTTCCAGTATTACCACCGGATACATAAATGCCACAGACACATAACTGGGTGAACCTTTTTAGATTGTGACTTAGCTTTGCTAAAGTCCCCAATTAGAGGTGTCCAGAGTTCTTAAGCTCACTCTTTTGCTTTGGATCACGACTTTAACCATTTAGTCTCAAGCTTTTCACTTGGACCTGCATGCCACAAGCACATGGTTAGGGACAACTTGATTTAGCCGCTTAGGCCTGGATTTATTTCCTTGGGCCCTCCTATCCATTGATGCTCAAAGCCTTGGATCCTTTTTACCCTTACCTTTTGGTTTTAAGGGCTATTGGCTTTTTCTTTTTCTTTATCCAATGATTCCTTGTAAAAAAAAATTTGTCACTGCTTTTTCTTGCTTCAAGAATCAATTTCATGATTTTTCAGATCAGCAATAATATTTCTCTTGTTCATCATTCTTTCAGGAGCCAACAATTTTAACATTCATAAAATTCAAGATAAAAAATATGCATTGTTCAAGCATTCATTCAGAAGACAGAAAGTATTGCCACCACATATAATTAATTAGAATTTTTCTTATTAAATACTCGAAAAATATAAATTGCCTCTTTATTCTAAAAATCTACTATTTTATTCATGTTTGATGATGATGAGAAAAATAAATTATAACTTAATTGAAAATAAAATCAAAATAGATATACTAATTACTACTACTTATATATAACTTCCAAGGTAAATTCCTATAATAACAACTATCACAGAGTTAAAGCTAAAATTAGAACTTAACAACCTTTATTTTGGAAAGTGGATGTTCCTCTAGTCTGTGGGGTACTTGGTCCTTCAAGAGATAATTTTTGACGCTTCAGTTCCTTTAAGTCACGCCCTTGCTCTTCTTGTTCCCAGTATTCTTGCAAAGCATGCTATTTTGATTATTCTGTTCTTCCTTTATTTGGTCCATAGCTTCTTGCAACTTGGTAACAGATGCTTCAAGATGCTCCCAGTATTCAAATTGAGGGATTTCTGGGAGAAATTCCTGTGCTCTCCTTTTGATGGGGTCATCCTGCACCTGTTGTTTTTCCATTGATATTTTGGTGATTGGCCGCTCAACTGAGATATATTCAGTTATTCCCATCTTTACTCCAGCATCTTTACATAGCATAGAGATTGGGCTTGGATAAGCCAATTTGGCGTCTTTGGATTTCTTGTTTGTTATTATGTAAAGTTCACACGAAATTAACTGATGAACTTCTACTTCTTTTCCCAACATAATGCAATGAATCATCACTGTTCTTTTAATCGTGACTTTAGAATGGTTGCTAGTGGGCAATATAGAACACCCAATGAAGTCCAGCCAGCCTCTGGCTACTGGTTTGAGATCTTCTCTCTTGAGTTGATTTGGGACACCCGTGGTGCTGGTGGTCCACCTGGCTTCAGGGATGCATATATCCTCTAGAATCTTGTCCAGGCCCTTTTTTGTTCTCATCATTCTCCTATTAAAGGAGTCTCGGTCATCTTTCAGCTGAGGCAGCTTAAAGATCTCCCTGATTTTGTCAGGGTGAATGTGAACAATCTTTCCTCTAACCAAGGTCCGATAGTCATAGAGGGCAGTTCCAGATATTCTCTGCCTGTCTGTTTGCCACAGATTAGCGTAGAACTCCTGAACCATATTCCTTCCCACTTTTGTTTCAGGATTAGCTAGGATTTCCCAATTCCTGTTTCGAATTTGCTCTTGGATCTCCAGATATTCATCTTCTTTCAGATCGAATTTGACTTCCGGGATCACTGATCTTAGACCCATTATTTTGTAGTAATGGTCTGAATGTTCTTTGGTTAAGAACTTCCCTTGATTCCAAAGTAGTTTTGGAATACTCTCTTTCTTGCCTCTTGGAGTGGGTTGTTTTCCTTTAGGATCCATGATCTTAGTGGGTATGGTTTAGTGATCACGGATAAACACACCAAACTTAGAGGTTTGCTTGTCCTAAAGCAAAAGAAAAGAAAGGAGAGGGATAGAAGGAGAGCTAGTGTCGAATGGTGGATGAGAGGAAGGAGGCCGAATGTGGATTTAAAGGGAGGGGGTGGGTTTTCGAAAATATTGAAGAAAGATAAGATAGAAGATATGATTTATAAAAGATAAATATGATAAGAAAAAGATATAATTTAAAATTAAAAAATATGAATGATATTCGAAAAAGATAAATCTGAATTTTTATTTTGAAAAAGATTTTAAAAGATAATTAAGTTTTAAAAATTTTGAAAAAGAGTTGGATTGGATTGGAAAAAGATTTGTGCTTATGGATTAAGATACATTTGATATTTTTGAAAAAGGGTGTTTAGAAATTAGGATTAAAATTTTTGGCATTAAAGGATGAGAATTTATAACATGTTTATGCAAGAAATCATGAATTGGAACATAAAAATTAAAAAATTTTGAAGTAAAAACGAATTTACCTCCTCCCCACCATCCTGGCATTAAACGCCCAAACACTGCATGTTTTGGGCGTTTAACGCCCATGTGCAGCTTCTCCTGGGAGTTCAACGCCTAGCTGTTGCTTCTTTCTGGCGTTGAACGCCAGGAACTCCTTTGTCACTGGGCGTTTTTCTGAACGCCGAGGACGCTGTAAATCTGGCGTTGAACGCCCAGAAGGTGCTTCTTTCTGGTGTTCAACGCCCAGAAGATGCTCCTTTCTGGCGTTTAACGCCCAGTAGGTGCTTCTTTTGGGTGTTCAACGCCCAAAACAGCTTTTACTGGCTTTTTCGCACTAGTGAGCTTCCTTTTTGCTGTTTTATCCTCTGAATCCTTCTGTAACTCTGTGAACTTAAGCAATTGCTATTTTACCTTGAAGATAATTGACATATACCTGTAAAAATCAATTAATTAACAAATAAGCTTTGTAGATGGCTGGGTTGCCTCCCAACAAGCGCTT
Source organism: Arachis stenosperma (assembly GCF_014773155.1). NCBI lineage: Eukaryota > Viridiplantae > Streptophyta > Magnoliopsida > Fabales > Fabaceae > Arachis > Arachis stenosperma. The sequence continues at coordinate 69,927,563 of NC_080382.1, read as the reverse complement.
CTTTATTATCTTTAGCTGGACTATTACTGAGCTCTAATTAAGTCTCAGTTTTGAGCATTCTTGCTCAAAATTGCTTTCAAGATAATGTTCGACTCTCTGTCCATTAACAATGAACTTTTTGTTAGAATCGTTATCCTGAAGCTCTACGTATCCATATGGTGACACACTTGTAATCACATATGGTCCTCTCCACTGGGATTTTAATTTCCCAGGGAATAATCTGAGCCTAGAATTAAATAGCAGAACTTTCTGCCCTGGCTCAAAGACTCTGGATGACAATTTCTTATCATGCCATCTTTTTGCTTTCTCTTTGTAATTTTTTGCATTCTGAAAAGCATTGAGTCTGAATTCCTCTAGCTCATTTAACTGGAGCAATCGTTTTTCTCCAGCTAACTTGGCATCAAGGTTTAGGAATCTGATTGCCCAGTAGGCCTTATGTTCCAGTTCCATTGGCAAGTGACAGGCCTTTCCATACACAAGCTGGTATGGAGAGGTCCCTATAGGAGTCTTGAATGCTGTTCTGTATGCCCACAGAGCATCATCCAAGCTTCTTGCCCAATCCCTTCTACGGTTAATCACAGTCCGTTTCATGATTCTTTTAAGTTCTCTATTAGAGACTTCAGCTTGCCCATTTGTCTGTGGATGATATGGAGTGGCTACCCTGTGGCTAACTCCATATCGAACCAAAGCAGAGTAAAGCTGTTTATTGCAGAAATGAGTGCCCCCATCCCTGATTAATACTCTAGGGGTACCAAATCTGCTGAAGATGTGTTTCTGGAGGAATTTCAGCACTGTCTTAGTATCATTAGTGGGTGTTGCTATAGCTTCCACCCATTTGGATACATATTCCACTACATCCAGAATATAAGTGTTTGAGTATGATGGTGGGAATGGCCCCATGAAGTCAATACCCCCATACATCAAACAACTCAATCTCCAAGATCCCTAGTTGAGGCATGGCATACCTGTGAGGCAGATTGCCAGATCTTTGGCAACTGTCACAATTAAGTACAAACACTCGGGAGTCTTTATAGAGAGTAGGCCAGTAGAAGCCACATTGGAGGACTCTTGTGGCTGTTCGCTCACTTCCAAAATGTCCTCCATACTGTGATCCATGGCAGTGCCAGAGGATCTTTTGTGCTTCTTCTTTAGGCACACATCTACGGATTACTCCGTCTGCACATCTCTTGAAGAGATATGGTTCATCCCAAAGATAGTACTTTGCATCCGTGATCAATTTCTTTGTTTGCTGCCTACTGTACTCCTTGGGTATGAATCTTACTGCCTTGTAGTTTACAATGTCTGCAAACCATGGCACCTCTTGGATGGCAAAGAGTTGCTCATCCAGAAAGTTTTCAGAGATCTCAGTGAGGGGGAGGGACGCCCCTTCTACTGGTTCTATTCGGGACAGGTGATCTGCTACTTGATTCTCTGTCCCTTTTCTGTCTCTTATTTCTATATCAAACTCTTGCGGAAGCAACACCCATCTTATGAGTCTGGGTTTTGAATCCTGCTTTGTGAGTAGATATTTAAGAGCAGCATGGTCAGTGTACACAATCACTTTTGATCCTACTAAATAAGATCTGAACTTGTCAATGGCGTAAACCACTACAAGTAATTCTTTTTCTATGGTTGTGTAGTTATTCTGTGCGTCATTTAGAACACGAATGGCATAATAAATGACGTGCAGAAGCTTGTCATGCCTTTGTCCCAACACTGCACCAATGGCATGGTCACTGCCATCACACATTAATTCAAATGGTAATGTCCAGTCTGGTACAGAGATGACTGGTGCTGTGACCAGCTTAGTTTTCAGAGTTTCAAATGCTTGCAGACACTCTTTATCAAAGATAAATGGCGTGTCAGCAGCTAGCAAATTACTCAGAGGTTTGGCAATTTTTGAAAAATCCTTTATAAACCTCCTATAAAATCCTGCATACCCTAGAAAGCTTCTGATTGCCTTAACATTGGCAGGTGGTAGTAATTTTTCAATTATCTCTACCTTAGCTTGATCCACTTCTATTCCCTTGTTCGAAATTTTGTGCCCAAGGACAATTCCTTCAGTCACCATATGACATTTCTCCCAGTTTAAAACCAGGTTAATCTCTTGGCACCTCTTTAGAACAAGTGCTAGATGGTCAAGACAAGAGCTGAATGAGTCTCCAAATACTAAAAAGTCATCCATGAAGACTTCCAGAAATTTTTGCACTATATCAGGGAAAATTGAGAGCATGCACCTTTGAAAGGTTGCAGGTGCATTGCACAGACCAAATGGCATCCTTTTGTATGCAAATACTCCAGATGGACATGTGAATGCTGTTTTCTCTTGATCTTGGGGATTTACTGCAATTTGATTATAACCTGAATATCCATCTAGGAAGCAGTAGTATTCATGACCTGCTAGTCTTTCTAGCATCTGGTCTATGAAGGGTAAAGGAAAATGATCCTTTCTGGTAGCTGTATTGAGCCTTCTATAATCAATACACATATGCCACCCTATAACTGTTCTTGTAGGAACCAGTTCATTTTTTTTCATTATGAACCATTGTCATGCCACCCTTCTTAGGGACGACTTGGACAGGGCTTACCCATGGGCTATCAGAAATAGGATAAATAATCCCAGCCTCTAGTAATTTAGTGACTTCCTTCTGCACCACCTCCTTCATGGCTAGATTTAGCCGCCTCTGTGGTTGAACCACTAGCTTAGCGTCATCCTCCAATAGGATTTTGTGCATGCACCTGGCTGGGCTAATGCCCTTAAGATCACTGATGGATCACCCAAGAGCTGTCTTGTGTGTCTTTAGCACTTGAATTAGTGCTTTCTCTTCCTGTGGCTCTAAGGTAGAGCTTATGATTATAGGAAAGGTATCACCTTCTCCCAGAAATGCATATTTCAGGGATGGTGATAATGGTTTGAGCTCGGGTTTAGGAGGTTTGTCCTCTTCCTGAGGGATTTTCAGAGGTTCTATTATTTTCTCTGATTCATCCAGATTAGGCTGAACATCTTTAAAGATATCCTCCAGCTCTGATTCGAGACTCTCAGTCATATTGATCTCTTTTACCAGAGAGTCAATAATATCAATGCTCATGCAGTCATTTGGGGTGTCTGGATGCTACATAGCTTTGACAACATTCAACTTGAACTCATCGTCATTGACTCTCAGGGTTACTTCCCCTTTTTGGACGTCAATGAGGGTTCGGCCAGTTGCTAGGAAAGGTTTTCCTAGAATGAGAGTTGCACTCTTGTGCTCCTCCATTTCTAGCACCACAAAGTTAGTAGGAAAGGCAAATGGCCCAACCTTGACAATCATATCTTCAATCACGCCTGATGGGTATTTAATGGAGCCATCAGCAAGTTGGAAACATATCCGGGTTAGTTTGACCTCTTCAGTCAAACCAAGCTTTTTGATAGTCGATGCAGGTATCAGGTTGATACTTGCCCCAACATCACATAGAGCTTGCTTGGTACAAGTACCCTCTAATGTGCATGGTATCATAAAGCTTCTGGGATCTTTAAGCTTCTCAGGTAAGCTTTTCAGAATGACTGCACTGTATTCTTCAGTGAGGTAAACTTTTTCAGTTTCCCTCCAATCCTTTTTATGACTTAAGATCTCTTTTATGAACTTAGCATAAGAGGGTATTTGCTCAAGTGCCTCTGCAAACAGAATCTTTATTTCAAGAGTCCTGAGATAGTCTGCAAAGCGGGCAAATTGCTTATCCTGTTCCGCTTGGCGGAGTTTCTGAGGATAAGGCATTTTGGCTTTGTATTCCTCAACCTTAGTTGCTGCAGGTTTATTGCCTACAGATGTGGGTTGAGAAGCCTTTTTAGATGGGTTATTATCAGCACTTGTATGTGTCTGATCCCCCACTGGCATTTGAATGCCAGGGGTGGAAGCTGGAGTGGCGTTAGACGCCAACTCCTTACTTGTTTCTGGCGTCTGAACGCCAGAACTGTGCTCCCTTTGGGCGTTCAATGCCAAATCCTTGCTTATTTCTGGCGTTGAACGCCAGGACTGAGCATGGTTTGGGCGTTCAGCGCCAGCTTTCCACCCATTTTCTGGGCTCTTACTATCCTCAGATAGATTTTGGGTAGTTTGCTCATTTTTTGGCTTCTTGCTACCTTGAAGTGAGTTATTTAATGTTTTCTCACTTCTTAATTGAACTGCTTGGCGCTCTTTTGTTATTTGTTTCGATAATTGCTGTTCTGTTTGCTTCAACTGTACTTCCATATTCATATTAGCCATTCTTGTTTCTTGTAGTATTTCCTTGAATTCGGCTAGCTATTTTATTAGAAAATCCAGTTGCTGATTGAATTCAGTAACTTGTTCTGCAGGACTGAGTTCAGCAGTTACTGTTTTAGCCTCTTCATTGATGGAAAGTTCACTACTTTGGTACAGATGCTGATTTCTGGCAACTGTATCAATAAGCTCTTGAGCTTTTTCTATTGTCTTTCTCATGTGTATAGATCCACCAGCTGAGTGGTTTAGAGAAATCTGAGCTCTCTCTGTAATCCCATAATAGAAGATCTAACTACACCCACTCTGAAAACATTTCAGAGGGGCATTTTCTTAGCATCTCTCTGTATCTCTCCCAAGCATCATAAAGAGATTCATTATCTCCTTGTTTGAAGCCTTGGATGCTCAGCCTTAGCTGTGTCATCCGTTTTGGAGGAAAATAGTGATTCAAGAATTTTTCTGACAGCTGTTTTCATGTCTTTATGCTGTCCTTAGGTTGGTTATTTAACCACCTCTTAGCTTGGTCTTTTACAACAAATGGGAACAGTAATAACCTGTAGACATTCTGATCTACCTCCTTATCATGTACTGTGTCAGCAATTTGTAAAAACTATGCCAGAAACTCTGTAGGTTCTTCTTGTGGAAGACTGGAATACTGGCAACTTTGCTGCACCATGATAATGAGTTGAGGATTCAACTCAAAACTACTAACTCCAATGGAGGGTATACATATACTACTCCCATATGAAGCAGTAGTGGGATTAACATATGACCCCAGAGTCCTTCTGGACTGTTCATTTCCACTTAAGTCCATGATGGAGAAAGGGAGATGATATGAATTTATTTTATTATATATAAAAATTTCGAACTAATAATAATAAAATAAAATAAAATAAAGACGACAATAAAAATAAAAATAAATAAAAATAAAAATAAAAATAAAAAAGAGAATTTAAAAATATTTTATGAAGATTTTCAAAAAAGTGAGGAGCGAGAAAGTGGTTAGGATATTTTTGAAATTGAAATCTGAAATTTTTATAAAAAAAATCGAAAATATGCCTTAAAAATAATTAGAAAAGATATTTTTTTGGATTTTGAATTTTATAATGGAAGAGAAAAACACACAAAAGACACAAGACTTAAAATTTTTAGATCTAATGCTCCTTTTTTTCGAAAATTTTGGAGGGAAAACACCAAGGAACACCAAACTTAAAAATTTTAAGATCAAAACACAAGAAAGACTCAAGAACACCTTGAAGATTCACAAGAACACCAAGAACAAAAGAAACAACACCAAACTTAAAATTTTTAGAAAACCACAATAAAATTTTCGAAAATTAAAGAAAGATTAACAGGAAAACACCAAACTTAAAGTTTGACACAAGATTCAATCAAAGAGAAATTATTTTAGAAAAAAGATTTTAAAAAGAAGATACCCAATTACCAAGAGCATAAACCAACGCTCTAGCCAATTGAGCTGTAAAGGTAACACTTGTTTTAAAGAAGTATTTTTAATAACTAAAAATAAATTTTTTTCGAAATCTAATGTTTTGAAAAAGCACAAGAAAAACAAGAAAAGACACAGAACAAGAAAAACTAAAGATCAAACAGGAAAAATAAACAAGAACAACTTGAAGGTCCAGGAACGACAAAGAACACAAATTAAAAAATTTAATGGAAAATATAAAATATGCAATTAACACCAAACTTAAAACATGACACTAAACTCACGAAGAATTAAAACTTTAATAAGGAAAAATAATATTTTTGAAAAAAAATATTTTGAAAAGAAAATAAAGGACTCAGACAATCCCCAGCAACGGTGCCAAAAACTTTGTGCATGAAATTGCAATCACACATTTGCAATCCGCACAACTAACCAGCAAGTGCACTGGGTCGTCCAAGTAATACCTTACGTGAGTAAGGGTCGAATCCCACAGAGATTGTTGGCTTGAAGCAAGCTATGGTTATCTTATTATTCTTAGTCAGGATACCAATAGGGTTCTTTAGCCTCGATTGTAAAAGATAAAAGATCATGAAATAGATACTTATTATGCAATAATGGAGAATATGTTGGAGTTTTGGAGATGCTTTGTCTTCTGAATTCGTGTAACATAATGCTTCCTCACTTTCAAAAGTGCAAAGTTCCTTCCATGGCAAGCTGTATGTAGGGTGTCACCATTGTCAATGGCTCCTACCCATCCTCTCAGTGAAAATGGTCCAAATGCTCTGTCACAGCACGGCTAATCATCTGCTGGTTCTCGATCATGTCGGAATATAATCTATTGATTCTTTTGCGTTTGTCATCACGCCCAACAATCGCGAGTTTGAAGCTCGTCACAGCCATTCAATCCTTGAATCCTACTCGGAATACCACAGACAAGGTTTAGACTTTCCGAATTCTCATGAATGCCGCCATCAATTCTAGCTTATACCACGAAGATTCTGATTAAGAAATCTAAGAGATACTCATTCAATCTAATGTAGAATGGAGGTGGTTGTTAGGCACACGTTCGTGGATTGAGGAAGGTGATGAGTGTCACAGATCATCACCTTCTTCATGGTGAAGCGCAAATGAACATCTTAGATAGGAACAAGCATGTTTGAATGGAAAACAGAATAATTGCATTAATTCATCGAGACGCTGCAGAGCTCCTCACCCCCAACAATGGAGTTTAGAGACTCATGCCGTCAAAGAGTATAAAATTCAGATCTAAAAATGTCATGAGATACAAAATAAGTCTCTAAAAGTTGTTTAAATACTAAACTAGTAACCTAGGTTTACAGAAAAAGAGTAAACTAAGATAATTGGTGCAGAAATTCACTTCTGGGGCACACTTGGTGTGTGCTGGGGCTGAGACTTAAGCTTCTCACATGTCTGGGCTATTTCTGGAGTTGAACGCCAGGGTGTAACCTGTTTCTGGCGCTGAACTACAACTTGCAACCTGTTTCTAGCACTGAACGCCAGACTACAACATGGAACTGGCGTTGAATGCCAGTTTACGTCATCTATCTTCGCGCAAAGTATGGACTATTATATATTTCTGGAAAGCCCTGGATGTCCACTTTCCAACCGAATTACGAGCGTGCCAATTGGACTTCTGTAGCTCCAAAAAATCTATTCCGAGTGCAGGGAGGTCAGAATCCAACAGCATCAGCGGTCCTTTTTCAGCCTAAATCAGATTTTTGCTCCGCTTCCTCAATTTCAGCCAGAAAATACCTGAAATTACAGAAAAACACACAAACTCATAGTAAAGTCCAGAAATATGAATTTTGCCTAAAATATAATAAAATTATACTAAAAACTAACTAAAACATACTAAAATCTACATGAAATTACCCCCAAAAAGCGTATAAAATATCCGCTCATCAGAGGTTTAATGGGATCTCTATGATCTCTATATGACCTTCAGATTCCTTTAAGTCATCAATAAGGAACTCCTTCTTGCTTGAAAGACGTCCCCTGAGGTCTTCCTCATTGGGATTCACGTCCTCTCCTTCCTCTCTAGGTTCGGCCATGTTGATTGTGTCAATGGCCTTGCACTCTCTTTTTGGATTCTCTTTAGTATTGCTTGGGAGAGTACTAGGAGGAGTTTCAGTGACTTTCTTACTCAGCTGGCCTACTTGTGCCTCCAAATTTCTAATGGAGGACCTTGTTTCACTCATGAAGCTTAAAGTGGTCTTAGACAGATCAGAGACTATATTTGCTAAGTTAGAGGTGCTCTGCTCTGAATTCTCTGTCTGTTGCTGAGAAGATGATGGAAAAGGCTTGCCGTTGCTAAACCTGTTTCTTCCACCATTATTAAATCCTTATTGAGGCTTTTGTTGATCCTTCCATGAGAAATTTGGATGATTTCTCCATGAAGAATTATAGGTGTTTCCATAAGGTTCACCCATGTAATTTACCTCTGCCATTGCAGGGTTTTCAGGATCATAAGCTTCTTCTTCAGAAGATGCCTCTTTAGTACTGTTGGATGCATTTTGCCATCCATTCAGACTTTGAGAAATCATGTTGACTTGCGGAGTCAACATTTTGTTCTGAGCCAATATGGCATTCAGAGCATCAATTTCAAGAACTCCCTTCCTCTGAGGCATCCCATTATTCACGGAATTCCTCTCAGAAGTGTACATGAATTGGTTATTTGCAACCATTTCAATAAGTTCCTGAGCTTCTGCAGGCATTTTTTTTAGGTGAATGGATCCACCTGCAGAGTGGTCCATTGACATCTTAGAAAACTCAGACAGACCATAATAGAATATATCTATCATGGTCCATTCTGAAAACATGTCAGAAGAACACTTTTTGGTCATCTGCTTGTATCTTTCCCAAGCTTCATAGAGGGATTCACCATCTTTTTGCTTGAAGGTCTGAACATCCACTCTAAGCTTGCTCAGCTTTTGAGGAGGAAAAAACTTAACCAAGAAGGCCATGACCAGCTTATCCCAATAGTCCAAGCTATCATTAGGTTGTGAGTCCAACCATGTTCTAGCTCTGTCTCTTACAGCAAAAGGGAAAAGCATGAGCCTGTAGACTTCAGGATCTACTCCATTAGTCTTAACAGTCTCACAGATCTGCAAGAACTCAGTTAAAAATTAGTAGGGATCTTCTGATGGAAGTCCATGAAACTTGCAGTGTTGTTGTATTAGAGCAACTAGTTGAAGTTTCAGCTCCAAATTGTTTGCTCCAATGGCAGGAATTGAGATGCTTCTTCCATCAAACTTGGAAGTAGGTGTAGTATAATCACAAAGCATCCTCCTTGCATTATTGTTGTTGGGTTCGGCTGCCATATCCTTTTCTTATTCGAAAATTTCAGTAAGATTGTCTCTAGATTGTTGTAATTTAGCTTCTCTTAGTTTCCTCTTCAGAGTCCTTTCAGGTTCAGGATCAGCTTCAACAAGAATGCCTTTTTCCTTATTCCTGCTCATATGAGAAAAAAGAGAACAGAAAAGGAAGAGGAATCCTCTATGTCATAGTATAGAGATTCCTTTATGTTAGTAGAAGAAGAAAGGGAATAAGAGTGAAGAAGAATGAATAATCCAAACACAAGGGTGAGGATAGGGGCAGAGATTGGAGATAAAGAGAAGTGTTAGTAAATTAATAAATAAATAGAATAAGATGAGAGAGAGAAGTTTTCAAAAACAATTTTTGAAGAGGAGTTAATGATTTTCAAAAATTAAAGGGGAAATAAAATTAAAATTAAAATTTGAGACAATTAATTAATTAAAAAGAATTTTTGAAAAAGAGGGAGGTATTTTCAAAAATTGGAGAGAGAAAATTTGTTAGGTAGTTTTGAAAAAGATAAAAAATAAACAACAGTTAATTGGTTAGTTTGAAAAAGATTTGAAAATCAAATTTGAAAAGATAAGAAGATAAGAAGATATTTTGAAATCAAATTTTTGAAAAAGATATGATAAAAATGTATGATTAAAAAGATATGGTTGGAAAAGATTTAATTTTTAAAATTAAAATTAATTACTTGACTAACAAGAAACTAAAAGATATGATTCTAGAATTTAAAGATTGAACCTTTCTTAACAAGAAAGTAACAAACTTCAAAATTTTTTTGAATCAATCACATTAATTGTTAATAAAGTTTTCGAAAATTATGAATTAAAGATAAGAAAAAGATTTTAAAATTCAAATTAAAAATTTTCGAAAAAATAGTAAGAAAAATGAAAAAGATTTGATTTTTGAAAAGGTTTTGAAAAGAAAGATTTTTAAAATTGAAAATTTGACTTGACTTACAAGAAAAACTAATTTTAAAAATTTTGACTAAGTCAACTCAAATTTTCGAAATTTTGAGAGAATTGAGGAAAAGATATTTTTTATTTTTGAATTTTTAATGATGAGAGAGAAAAACACAAATATGACCCAAAACATGAAAATTTTGGATCAAAACCAATGATGCATGCAAGAACACTATGAATGTCAAGATGAACACCAAGAACACTTTGAAGATCATGATGAACATCAAGAACATATTTTTGAAAAAATTTTTATGCAAAGAAAACATGCAAGACACCAAACTTAGTTCAAAAACAAAAAATTTAGTTTCTTAAAATTTTTTATTTTTTAAAAATATATTTTTTTATTCACCGTATAATGCTACACCCGAACAATTGACATTTTCTTAGCTGCACTTGTTCACAAATTAAGAATAAATTAATTTAAAAATTTAAAATTTTTCAATTTTTTTTGGATATTTTTAGAATTTTTTAATTTTTTACTATTATAAAAAAATTTTAATTTTTTAGTTTAAAAAGTAAAAAAATAACAAATTTACAGATCTGTTGTTTACGAGATATTGGTGGAATTCATTTTTTTTAATTTAAATAAAAAAATTAATAATATAATTTAAAAATTCATAAATAAAAAAATTAGTTTTTTTAAATTTTTTATTTTTTAATAATATTTTTTTTATTTTTTTATTCATTGGATAATGCTACACACGGACAATTGACTTTTTTTTAGCTACACTTGTTCACAAATTTAGAATAAATTAATTTAACAAATTTAAAATTTTTAAATTCTTTTATATTTTAGATATTGTTATAATTTTATATTTTTTTACTATTAGAGAAGAAATTATTTTTTTAACTTAAAAAGTAAAAAAAATAAATTTACAGATATGTTGTTTACTAGATATTGCTAGACTTTATTTTATTTTTTAATTTAAATAAATAAATTTAATCATAAAATTTAAACATTCAGAAATAAAAAATTTAGTTTTTTAAAATTTTTAATTTTTTAATAATATTTTTTTTATTTTTTTATTCCCTGGATAATGCTACACCCAGACAGTTGACTTTTTTTTAGCTACACTTGTTCACAAATTAAGAAAAAACAAATTTAAAAAATTTAAAATTTTTCAATTTTTTTATTTTTTTTGATATTGTTAGAATTTTTTATTTTTTTTGATATTGTTAGAATTTTTTATTTTTTTACTTTTAGAAAAAATTTAATTTTTTAGTTTAAAAAGTAAAAAATAATAAATTTACAGATTTGTTGTTTATTGGATATTGCTGGAGTTTATTTTATTTTTTAATTTAAATAAAAAAATTTAATCATATAATTCAAAAATTAAAAATTAAAAAATTTAATTTTTTAAAGTTTTAAATTTTTTAATAATATATCTTTTTTATTCACGAGATAATGCTACACACGAACAATTGACTTTTTTTAGCTGCAATTGTTCAAAAATTAAGAATAAATTAATTTAAAAAATTAAAAATTTTTCCATTTTTTTTATTTTATGGATATTTAAAGAATTTTTTTTTTTACTATTACAAAAAAATTAATTTTTTAGTATAAAAAGTAAAAAAATAACAAATTTACAGATTTGTTGTTTATGAGATATTGCGAGAATTTATTTTATTTTTTAATTTAAATTCAAAAATTAATCATATAATTTAAAAATTAAAAAATAAAAAATTTAATTTTTTAAAATTTTTAATTTTTTGAATAATATTTTTTTATTTTTTTATTCACCAGATAATGCTACACCCGGAGAGTTGACTTTTTTTAGCTGCACTTGTTCACAAATTAAGAATAAACTAATTTAAAAAATTTAAAATTTTTCAATTTTTTATTTTTTTTGATATTGTTAGAATTTTTTATTTTTTTACTATTAGAAAAAATTTAATTTTTTAGTTTAAAAAGTAAAAAAATAATAAATTTACAGATTTGTTGTTTACTGGATATTGCTAGAGTTTATTTTATTTTTTAATTTAAATAAAAAAATTAATCATATAATTTAAAAATTCAAAAAAAAATTTAGTTTTTTTTAATTTTTAATTTTTTTAATAATATATCTTTTTTTATTCGGAATAATGCTACACCCAAACAATTGACTTTTTTTTAGCTGCACTTGTTCAAAAATTAAGAATAAATTAATTTAAGAAATTTAAAATTTTTCCATTTTTTTATTTTATGGATATTTTTAGAATTTTTTATTTTCTTACTATTAGAAAAAAATTAATTTTTTAGTATAAAAAGTAAAAAATAACAAATTTACAAATTTGTTGTTTGTGAGATATTGCGAGAATTTATTTTATTTTTTTAATTTAAATTCAAAAATTAATCATATAATTTAAAAACTAAAAAATAAAAAATTTAGTTTTTTAAAATTTTTAATTTTTTTAATAATATTTTTTATTTTTTTATTCACCAGATAATGCTACACCCGGAGAGTTGACTTTTTTTTAGCTGCACTTGTACACAAAATAAGAATAAACTAATTTAAAAAATTTAAATATTTTCAATTTTTTATTTTTTGATATTTTTAGAATTTTTTATTTTTTTACTATTAGAAAAAATTTAATTTTTTAGTTTAAAATGTAAAAAAATAATAAATTTACAGATTTTTGTTTACAGGATATTGCTGGAGTTTATTTTATTTTCTAATTTAAATAAAAAAATTTAATCATATAATTTAAAAATTCAAAAATAAAAAATTTAATTTTTTAAAATTTTTAATTTTGTTAATAATATATCTTTTTTATTCACGGGATAATGCTACACCCGAACAATTGACTTTTTTTAGCTGCACTTGTTCAAAAATTAAGAATAAATTAATTTAAAAAATTTTAAATTTTTCATTTTTATGGATATTTTTAGAATTTTTTATTTTTTTACTTTTAGAAAAAAATTTAATTTTTTAGTTTAAAAGTAAAAAATAACAAATTTACAGATCTGTTGTTTACGAGATATTGCTGGAATTTATTTTATTTTTTTAATTTAAATTAAAAAATTTAATCATATAATTTAAAAATTAAAAAAAAAAAATTTAGTCTTTTAAAATTTTAATTTTTTAATAATATTTTTTATTTTTTTATTCATCGGATAATGCTACACACGGACAGTTGACTTTTTTTTAGCTTCACTTGTTCACAAATTAAGAATAAATTAATTTTAAAATTTTAATATTTTTCCATTTTTTATTTTTTATATATTCTTATAATTTTTTATTTTATTATTATTAGAAAAAAATTATTTTTTTTTGGTTTAAAAATAAAAAAATAATAAATTTACAAATCTGTTATTTACTATATATAGCTTATTTTATTTTAGTTTTCTAATTTAAATAAAAAAATTTAATCATATAATTTAAAAATGGAAAAAAATTTTAATATTTTAAAATTTTAATTTTTTTAATAATATATTTTTTTATTCACCCGATAATGCTACACCTAGAGAGTTGACTTTTTTTTAGCTGCACATGTTTAAAAATTAAGAATAAATTAATTTAAAAAATTTGAAAATTTTCAATTTTTTTATTCGTTTGGATATTGTTATAATTTTTTATCTTTTTAATATTAAAATAAATTATATTTTTTGTCTAAAAAGTAAAAAGATAATAAATTTACAGATCTGTTGTTTACTAGATATAGCTGGACTTTATTTTATTTTTCTAATTTAAATAAAAATAATTTAATCATATAATTTAAAAATTCAAAAAGAAAAAATTTATTTTTTTAAAATTTTTTATTTTTTAAAAAATATATTTTTTTATTCACCGTATAATGGTACACCCGAACAATTGACATTTTCTTAGCTGCACTTGTTCACAAATTAAGAATAAATTAATTTAAAAATTTAAAATTTTTCAATTTTTTATTTTTTGGATATTTTAGAATTTTTTACTATTAGAAAAAAATTTTAATTTTTTAGTTTAAAAAGTAAAAAAATAACAAATTTACAGATTTGTTGCTTACGAGATAATGCTGGAGTTTATTTTATTTTTTAATTTAAATAAAAAAATTAATAATATAATTTAAAAATTCATAAATAAAAAACTTAGTTTTTTAAAATTTTTAATTTTTTGAATAATATTTTTTTATTTTTTTATTCACCAGATAATGCTACACCCGGAGAGTTGACTTTTTTTAGCTGCACTTGTTCACAAATTAAGAATAAACTAATTTAAAAAATTTAAAATTTTTCAATTTTTTTATTTTTTTTGATATTGTTAGAATTTTTTATTTTTTTACTATTAGAAAAAATTTAATTTTTTAGTTTAAAAAGTAAAAAAATAATAAATTTACAGATTTGTTGTTTACTGGATATTGCTAGAGTTTATTTTATTTTTTAATTTAAATAAAAAAATTAATCATATAATTTAAAAATTCAAAAAAAAAATTTAGTTTTTTTTAATTTTTAATTTTTTTAATAATATCTTTTTTATTCGGAATAATGCTACACCCAACATTGACTTTTTTTAGCTGCACTTGTTCAAAAATTAAGAATAAATTAATTTAAGAAATTTAAAATTTTTCCATTTTTTTATTTTATGGATATTTTTAGAATTTTTATTTTCTTACTATTAGAAAAAAAATTAATTTTTTAGTATAAAAGTAAAAAATAACAAATTTACAAATTTGTTGTTTGTGAGATATTGCGAGAATTTATTTTATTTTTTAATTTAAATTCAAAAATTAATAATATAATTTAAAAATTGAAAAATAAAAAATTTAGTTTTTTAAAATTTTTAATTTTTTTAATATATTTTTTATTTTTTATTCACTAGATAATGCTACACCCAAACAGTTGACTTTTTTTTGCTGCACTTGTACACAAAATAAGAATAAACTAATTTAAAAAATTTAAATATTTTCAATTTTTATTTTTGATATTTTTAGAATTTTTTATTTTTTACTATTAGAAAAAATTTAATTTTTTAGTTTAAAATGTAAAAATAATAAATTTACAGATTTTTGTTTACAGGATATTGCTGGAGTTTATTTTATTTTCTAATTTAAATAAAAATTTAATCATATATTTAAAAATTCAAAAATAAAAATTTAATTTTTTAAATTTTAATTTTGTTAATAATATATCTTTTTTATTCACGGGATGCTACACCCGAACAATTGACTTTTTTTAGCTGCACTTGTTCAAAAATTAAGAATAAATTAATTTAAATTTTTCATTTTTTTATGGATATTTTTAGAATTTTTTATTTTTACTATTAGAAAAAAATTTAATTTTTTAGTTTAAAAGTAAAAAATAACAAATTTACAGATCTGTGTTTACGAGATATTGCTGGAATTATTTTTATTTTTTAATTTAAATTAAAAAATTTAATCATATAATTTAAAAATTAAAAAATAAAAACTTTAGTCTTTTAAAATTTTAATTTTTTAATAATATTTTTTATTTTTTTATTCATCGGATAATGCTACACACGGACAGTTACTTTTTTTTAGCTTCACTTGTTCACAAATTAAGAATAATTAATTTTAAAATTTTATATTTTTCCATTTTTATTTTTATATATTCTTATAATTTTTTATTTTTATTATTAGAAAAAATTATTTTTTTTGGTTTAAAAATAAAAAAATAATAAATTTACAAATCTGTTATTTACTATATATAGCTTATTTTATTTTAGTTTTCTAATTTAAATAAAAAAAATTTAATCATATATTTTAAAAATGGAAAAAAATTTTAATATTTTAAAATTTTTAATTTTTTCATAATATTTTTTTTATTTTTTTATTCACGGGATAATGCTACACCTAGAGAGTTGACTTTTTTTTAGCTGCACTTGTTCAAAAATTAAGAATAACTTAATTTAAAAAATTTGAAATTTTTCAATTTTTTTTATTCTTTTGGATATTGTTATAATTTTTTATTTTTTAAATACTAAAATAACATATATTTTTTGTTTAAAAAGTAAAAAGATAATAAATTTACAGATCTGTTGTTTACTAGATATAGCTGGACTTTATTTTATTTTTCTAAATTAAATAAAAATAATTTAATCATATCATTTAAAAATTCAAAAACAAAAAATTTAGTTTTTTAAAATTTTTTATTGTTTTAAAAATATATTTTTTTATTCACCGTATAATGCTACACCCGAACAATTGACATTTTCTTATCTGCACTTGTTCACAAATGAAGAATAAATTAATTTAAAAATTTAAAATTTTTCAATTTTTTATTTTTTGGATATTTTTAGAATTTTTTAATTTTTTACTATTATAAAAAAAATTTAATTTTTTAGTTTAAAAAGTAAAAAAATAACAAATTTACAGATTTGTTGTTTACGAGATATTGGTAGAATTCATTTTTTTAATTTAAATAAAAAAATTAATAATATAATTTAAAAATTCATAAATAAAAAACTTAGTTTTTTTAATTTTTTATTTTTTAATAATATTTTTTTTATTTTTTTATTCATTGGATAATGCTACACACGGACAATTGACTTTTTTTTAGCTGCACTTGTTCACAAATTTAGAATAAATTAATTTAACAATTTAAAATTTTTAAATTCTTTATATTTTAGATATGTTATAATTTTATATTCTTTTACTATCAGAGAAGAAATTATTTTTTAACTTAAAGTGAAAAAATAATTTACAGATATGTTGTTTATAGATATTGCTAGACTTTATTTATTTTTAATTAAATAAATAAATTTAATCATAAAATTTAAACATTCAGAAATAAAAAATTTAGTTTTTTAAAATTTTTAATTTTTTAATAATATTTTTTATTTTTTTATTCACCGGATAATGCTACACTCGAACAGTTGACTTTTTTTTAGCTGCACTTGTTCAAAAGTTAAGAATAAACTAATTTAAAAATTTAAAATTTTTCAATTTTTTATTTTTTTGATATTGTTAGAATTTTTTATTTTTTTTACTATTAGAAAAAATTAAATTTTTTAGTTTAAAATGTAAAAAAATAATAAATTTACAGATTTGTTGTTTACTGGATATTGCTGGAGTTTATTTTATTTTTTAATTTAAATAAAAAAATTTAATCATATAATTTAAAAATTCAAAATTAAAAAATTTAGTTTTTCAAACTTTTTAATTTTTTAATAATATTTTTTATTTTTTTATTCACTGGATAATGTTACACCCGGAGAGTTGACTTTGTTTTAGCTGCACTTGTTCACAAATTAAGAATAAACTAATTTAAAAAATTTAAAATTTTTCAATTTTTTTATTTTTTTGATATTGTTAGAATTTTTTATTTTTTTACTATTAGAAAAAATTTAATTTTTTAGTTTAAAAAGTAAAAAAATAATAAATTTACAGATTTGTTGTTTACTGGATATTACTGGAGTTTATTTTATTTTTAAATCTAAATAAAAAATTTAATCATACAATTTAAAAATTCAAAAAAAAAAATTTAGTTTTTAAAATTTTTAATTTTTTTAATAATATATCTTTTTTTATTCACGGGATAATGCTACACCCGAACAATTGACTTTTTTTAGCTGCACTTGTTCAAAAATTAAGAATAACTTAATTAAAAAAATTTAAAATTTTTCAGTTTTTTTTATTTTATGGATATTTTTAGAATTTTTTATTTTTTTACTATTAAAAAAAATTAATTTTTTAGTTTAAAAAGTAAAAAAATAACAAATTTACAAATCTGTTATTTATGAGATATTGCTAGAATTTATTTTATTTGTTTAATTTAAATTAAAAAATTTAATCATATAATTTAAAAATTAAAAAATAAAAAATTTAGTATTTTAAAACTTTTAATTTTTTATTAATATTTTTTTTATTTTTTTATTCATCGGATAATGCTACACACGGACAGTTGACTTTTTTTAGCTACACTTGTTCACAAATTAAGAATAACTTAATTTTAAAATTTAAAAATTTTTCCATTTTTTATTTTTTAGATATTCTTATAATTTTTTATTTTATTATTATTAGAAAGAAATTATTTTTTTCTTGGTTTAAAAATTAAAAAAAATAATAAATTTACAAATCTGTTGTTTACTATATATAGCTTGATTTTATTTTAGTTTTCTAATTTAAATAAAAAAATTTAATCATATAATTTAAAAATGGAAAAAAATTTTAATATTTTAAAATTTTAATTTTTTTAATAATATATTTTTTTATTCACCCGATAATGCTACACCTAGAGAGTTGACTTTTTTTTAGCTGCACATGTTTAAAAATTAAGAATAAATTAATTTAAAAAATTTGAAAATTTTCAATTTTTTTATTCGTTTGGATATTGTTATAATTTTTTATCTTTTTAATATTAAAATAAATTATATTTTTGTCTAAAAAGTAAAAAGATAAAATTTACAGATCTGTTGTTTACTAGATATAGCTGGACTTTATTTATTTTTCTAATTTAAATAAAAATAATTTAATCATATAATTTAAAAATTCAAAAGGAAAAAATTTATTTTTTTAAAATTTTTTATTTTTTAAAAAATATATTTTTTTATTCACCGTATAATGTACACCCGAACAATTGACATTTTCTTAGCTGCACTTGTTCACAAATTAAGAATAAATTATTTAAAAATTAAAATTTTTCAATTTTTATTTTTTGGATATTTTAGAATTTTTTACTATTAGAAAAAAAATTTTAATTTTTTAGTTTAAAAAGTAAAAAAATAACAAATTTACAGATTTGTTGCTTACGAGATATTGCTGGAGTTTATTTTATTTTTTAATTTAAATAAAAAATTAATAATATAATTTAAAAATTCATAAATAAAAAACTTAGTTTTTTAAAATTTTATTTTTTAATAATATTTTTTCATTTTTTTATTCATTGAATAATGCTACACACGGACAATTGACTTTTTTTAGCTGCACTTGTTCACAAATTTAGAATAAATTAATTTAACAAATTTAAAATTTTTAAAATTCTTTTATTTTTTAGATATTGTTAGAATTTTATATTTTCTTACTATTAGAAAGAAATTTTTTTTAACTTAAAAAGTAAAAAAAATAAATTTATAGATATGTTGTTTACTAGATATTGCTAGACTTTATTTTATTTTTTAATTTAAATAACTAAATTTAATCATAAAATTTAAACATTCAGAAATAAAAAATTTTGTTTTTAAAATTTTTAATTTTTTAATAATATTTTTTTATTTTTTTATTCATCGGATAATGCTACACACGGACTGTTGACTTTTTTTTAGCTGCACTTCTTCACAAATTAAGAATAAACTAATTTAAAAAATTTAAAAATTTTCAATTTTTTTATTTTTTTGATATTGTTAGAATTTTTTATTTTTTTACTATTAGAAAAAATTTAATTTTTTAGTTTAAAAAGTAAAAAATAATAAATTTACAGATTTGTTGTTTACTGGATATTGTTGGAGTTTATTTTATTTTTTAATTTAAATAAAAAAATTTAATCATATAATTTAAAAATTCAAAAATAAAAAATTTATTTTTTTAAAGTTTTAAATTTTTTTAATGATATATATTTTTTTTATTCATGAGATAATGCTACACCCGAACAATTGACTTTTTTTTAGCTGCACTTGTTCAAAAATTAAGAATAAATTAATTTAACAAATTTAAACTTTTTCCATTTTTTATTTTATTGATATTTTTAGAATTTTTTATTTTTTTACTATTAGAGAAAAAATTAATTTTTTAGTTTAAAAAGTAAAAAAATAACAAATTTACAGATTTGTTGTTTATGAGATATTGCAGGAATTTATTTTATTTTTTAATTTAAATTCAAAAATTAATCATATAATTTGAAAATTAAAAATTAAAAAATTTAGTTTTTTAAAATTTTTAATTTTTTAATAATATTTTTTTATTTTTTTATTCACCTGATAATGCTACACTAGGAGAGTTGACTTTTTTTTAGCTGCACTTGTTCACAAATTAAGAATAAACTAATTTAAAAAATTTAAAATTTTTCAGGTTTTTATTTTTTTGATATTTTTAGAATTTTTTATTTTTTTACTATTAGAAAAAATTTAATTTTTTTAGTTTAAAAAGTAAAAGAAATAATAAATTTACAAATTTGTTGTTTACTAGATATTGGTGGAGTTTATTTTATTTTTTAATTTAAATAAAAAATTTAATCATATAATTTAAAAGTTCAAAAATAAAAAATTTAGTTTTTTAAAATTTTTAATTTTTTTAGTAATATATCTTTTTTTATTCACAGGATAATGCTACACCCGAACAATTGACTTTTTTCTAGCTGCACTTGTTCAAAAATTAAGAATAAATTAATTTAAAAAATTTAAAATTTTTCAATTTTTTTTATTTTATGGATATTTTAGGAATTTTTTATTTTTTTACTATTAGAAAAAAATTAATTTTTTAGTTTAAAAAGTAAAAAATAACAAATTTACAGATTTGTTGTTTACGGGATATTGCTGGAATTTATTTTATTTTTTTAATTTAAATTCAAAAATTAATCATATAATTTAAAATTTAAAAAATAAAAAATTTAGTTTTTTAAAATTTTTAGTTTTTTTAATAATATTTTTTATTTTTTTATTCAACGGATAATGCTACACCCGGAGAGTTGACTTTTTTTTAGTTGCACTTGTTCACAAATTAAGAATAAACTAATTTAAAAAATTTAAAATTTTTCAATTTTTTTATTTTTTGGATATTGTTAGAATTTTTTATTTTTTTACTATTAGAAAAAATTTAATTTTTTAGTTTAAAAAGTAACAAAAAAAAATTTACAGATTTATTGTTTACTGGATATTGTTGGAGTTTATTTTATTTTTTAATTTAAACATATAATTTAAAAATTCAAAAATAAAAATTTAGTTTTTTAAAATTTTTAATTTTTTTAATAATATATCTTTTTTTATTCACTGGATAATGCTACACCCGAACAATTGACTTTTTTTTAGCTGCACTTGTTCAAAAATTAAGAATAAATTAATTTAAAAAATTTAAAATTTTTCAATTTTTTTTATTTTATGGATATTTTTAGAATTTTTTATTTTTTTTACTATTAGAAAAAAAATTTAAATTTTTAGTTTAAAAAGTAAAAAAATAACAAATTTATAGATCTGTTGTTTACGAGATATTGTTGGAATTTATTTTATTTTTTTAATTTAAATAAAAAAATTTAATCATATGATTTAAAAATTAAAAAATAAAAAATTTAGTCTTTTAAAATTTTTAATTTTTTTAATAATATTTTTTTATTTTTTTATTCATTAGATAATGCTACACACAGACAGTTGACTTTTTTTTAGTTACACTTGTTCACAAGTTAAGAATAAATTAATTTTAAAATATTAAAATTTTTCCATTTTTTATTTTTTAGAAATTCTTATAATTTTTTATTTTATTATTATTAGAAAAAAATTTATATTTTTCTTGGTTTAAAAATTAAAAAAAATAATAAATTTACAAATCTCTTGTTTACTATATATAGCTTATTTTATTTTAGTTTTCTAATTTATATAAAAATTTTTAATCATATAATTTAAAAATGGAAAAACAAATTTAATATTTTAATATTTTTTATTTTTTTAATAATATATTTTTTTATTCACCGTATAATGCTACACCCGAACAACATTTTCTTAGCTGCACTTGTTCACAAATTAAGAATAAATTAATTTAAAAATTTAAAATTTTCAATTTTTTATTTTTTGGATATTTTTAGAATTTTATAATTTTTTACTATTAGAAAAAAATTTAATTTTTTAGTTTAAAAGGTAAAAAAATAACAAATTTACAGATTTGTTGTTTACGAGATATTGCTAGAATTTATTTTAATTTTTTTATTTAAATAACAAAATTAATAATATAATTTAAATTTCATAACTAAAAAACTTAGTTTTTTAAAATTTTTTATTTTTTAATAATATTTTTTCATTTTTTTATTCATTGGATAATGCTACACACGGACAATTGACTTTTTTTTAGCTGCACGTGTTCACAAATTTAGAATAAATTAATTTAACAAATTTAAAATTTTTAAATTCTTTTATTTTTTAGATATTGTTGAAATTTTATATTTTTTTACTATTATAAAAGAAATTATTTTTTTAACTTAAAAAATAAAAAAATAAATGTACAGATATGGTGTTTACTAGATATTGCTAGACATTATTTTATTTTTTAATTTAAATAAAAAAATTTAATCATAAAATTTAAACATTCAGAAATAAAAAATTTATTTTTTTAAAATTTTTAATTTTTTAATAATATTTTTTTATTTTTTTATTCACCGGATAATGCTACACCCGGACAGTTGACTTTTTTTAGCTACACTTGTTCACAAATTAAGAATAAACTAATTTAAAAAATTTAAAATTTTTCAATTTTTTTTGATATTATTACAATTTTTTATTTTTTTACTATTAGAAAAAATTTAATTTTTTACTTTAAAAAGTAAAAAAATAATAAATTTACAGATTTGTTGTTTACCGGATATTGCTGGAGTTTATTTTATTTTTTTAATTTAAATAAAAAATTTATTCATATAATTTAAAAATTCAAAAATAAAAAATTTAGTTTTTTAAAATTTTTAATTTTTTTAATAATATATCTTTTTTTATTCACGGGATAATGCTACACCCGAACAATTGACTTTTTTTAGCTTCACTTGTTCAAAAATTAAGAATAAATTAATTTAAAAAATTAAAAATTTTTCAATTTTTTTATTTTATGGATATTTTAAGAATTTTTTATTTTTTTACTATTAGAAAAAAATTTAATTTTTTAGTTTAAAACGTAAAAAATAACAAATTTACAGATCTGTTGTTTACGAGATATTGCTGGAATTTATTTTATTTTTTAATTTAAATAAAAAATTAATAATATAATTTAAAAATTCATAAATAAAAAACTTAGTTTTTTAAAAAAATTTTATTTTTTAATAATATTTTTTCATTTTTTTATTCATTGGATAATGCTACACACGGACAATTGACTTTTTTTTAGCTGTACTTGTTCACAAATTTAGAATAAATTAATTTAACAAATTTAAAATTTTTAAATTCTTTTATTTTTTAGATATTGTTGGAATGTTATTATTTTTTACTATTATAAAAGAAATTATTTTTTTAACTTATAAAATAAAAAAAAAAACAAATTTACAGATATGGTGTTTACTAGATATTGCTAGACTTTATTTTATTTTTTAATTTAAATAAAAAAATTTAATCATAAAATTTAAACATTCAGAAATAAAAAATTTAGTTTTTTAAAATTTTTAATTTTTTAATAATATTTTTTTATTTTTTTATTCACCGGATAATGCTACACCCGGACAGTTGACTTTTTTTAGCTACACTTGTTCACAAATTAAGAATAAACTAATTTAAAAAATTTAAAATTTTTCAATTTTTTTATTTTTTTGATATTATTAGAATTTTTTATTTTTTTACTATTAGAAAAAATTTAATTTTTTACTTTAAAAAGTAAAAAAATAATAAATTTACAGATTTGTTGTTTACCGGATATTGCTGGAGTTTATTTTATTTTTTTAATTTAAATAAAAAATTTATTCATATAATTTAAAAATTCAAAAATAAAAAATTTAGTTTTTTAAAATTTTTAATTTTTTTAATAATATATCTTTTTTTATTCACGGGATAATGCTACACCCGAACAACTGAATTTTTTAGCTGCACTTGTTCAAAAATTAAGAATAAATTATTTTAAAAAATTTAAAATTTTTCAATTTTTTTTATTTTATGGATATTTCAAGAATTTTTTATTTTTTTACTATTAGAAAAAAATTTAATTTTTTGGTTTAAAACACCAAAAATAACAAATTTACAGATCTGTTATTTACGAGATATTGCTGGAATTTATTTTTTTTTTAATTTAAATAAAAAATTAATAATATAATTTAAAAATTCATAAATAAAAAACTTAGTTTTTTAAAATTTTTTTTTTAATAATATTTTTTTATTTTTTTATTCATTGGATAATGCTACACACGGACAATTGACTTTTTTTTAGCTGCACTTGTTCACAAATTTAGAATAAATTAATTTAACAAATTTAAAATTTTTAAATTCTTTTATTTTTTAGATATTGTTGGAATTTTATATTTTTTTACTATTAGAAAAGAAATTATTTTTTTAACTTAAAATGTAAAAAAAAAATAAATTTACAGATATGTTGTTTACTAGATATTGCTAGACTTTATTTTATTTTTTAATTTAAATAAAAAAATTTAATCATAAGATTTAAACATTCAGAAATAAAAAATTTAGTTTTTTAAAATTTTTAATTTTTTAATAATATTTTTTTATTTTTTTATTCACCGGATAAAGCTACACCCGGACAGTTGACTTTTTTTTAGCTACACTTGTTCACAAATTAAGAATAAACTAATTTAAAAAATTTAAAATTTTTCAATTTTTTTATTGTTTTGATATTATTAGAATTTTTTATTTTTTTACTATTAGAAAAAATTTAATTTTTTAGTCTAAAAAGTAAAAAAATAATAAATTTACAGATTTGTTGTTTACTGGATATTGCTGGAGTTTATTTTATTTTTTAATTTAAATAAAAAAATTTAATCATATAATTTAAAAATTCAAAAATAAAAAATTAATTTTTTAAATTTTTTAATTTTTTTAATAATATATCTTTTTTTATTCATGGGATAATGCTTCACCCGAACAATTGACTTTTTTTTAGCTGCACTTGTTCCAAAATTAAGAATAAATTAATTTAAAAAATTAAAAATTTTTCAATTTTTTATTTTATGGATATTTTTAGAATTTTTTATTTTTTTACTATTAGAAAAAAATTTAATTTTTTAGTTTAAAAAGTAAAAAAATAACAAATTTACAGATCTGCTGTTTACGAGATATTGCTGGAATTTATTTTATTTTTTTAATTTAAATAAAAAATTAATAATATAATTTAAAAATTCATAAATAAAAAACTTAGTTTTTTAAAATTTTTTATTTTTTAATAATATTTTTTCATTTTTTTATTCATTGGAGAATGCTACACACGGACAATTGACTTTTTTTTAGCTGCACTTGTTCACAAATTTAGAATAAATTAATTTAACAAATTCAAAATTTTTAAATTCTTTTATTTTTTAGATATTGTAGGAATTTTATATTTTTTTACCATTAGAAAAGAAGTTATTTTTTTAACTTAAAAAGTAAAAAAAAAATTTATAGATATGTTGTTTAGTAGATATTGCTAGACTTTATTTTATTTTTTAATTTAAATAAATAAATTTAATCATAAAATTTAAACATTCAGAAATAAAAAATTTAGTTTTTTAAAATTTTTAATTTTTTAATAATATTTTTTTATTTTTTTATTCACCGGATAATGCTACACCGGACAATTGACCTTTTTTAGCTGCACTTGTTCACAAATTAAGAATAAACTAATTTAAAAAATTTAAAACTTTTCAATTTTTTTATTTTTTTGATATTGTTAGAATTTTTTATTTTTTTACTATTAGAAAAAATTTAATTTTTTAGTTTAAAAAGTAAAAAAAAAATTTACAGATTTGTTGTTTACTGGATATTGCTAGAGTTTATTTTATATTTTAATTTAAATACAAAAATTTAATCATATAATTTAAAAATTCAAAAATAAAAAATTTAGTTTTTTTAATTTTTTTAATTTTTTTAATAATATATCTTTTTTTATTCACGGGATAATGCTACACCTGAATAATTGACTTTTTTTTAGCTGCACTTGTTCAAAAATTAAGAATAAATTAATTTTAAAAATTTAAAATTTTTCAATTTTTTTAATTTTATGGATATTTTTAGAATTTTTTATTTTTTTACTATTAGAAAAAAATTTAATTTTTTAGTATAAAAAGTAAAAAAATAACAAATTTACAAATCTGTTGTTTACGAGATATTGCTGGAATTTATTTTATTTTTTTAATTTAAGTAAAAAAATTTAATCATATGATTTAAAAATTAAAAAATAAAAAATTTAGTCTTTTAAAATTTTTAATTTTTTTAATAATATTTTTTTATTTTTTTATTCATCAGATAATACTACACACGGACAGTTGACTTTTTTTAGCTACACTTATTCACAAATCAAGAATAAATTAATTTTAAAATTTTAAAATTTTTCCATTTTTTTATTTTTTAGATATTCTTATAATCTTTTATTTTATTATTATTAGAAAAAAATTTATTTTTTTCTTGGTTTAAAAATAAAAAAATAATAAATTTACAAATCTGTTGTTTACTATATATAGCTTGATTTTATTTTAGTTTTCTAATTTAAATAAAAAAATTTAATCATATAATTTAAAAATGGAAAAAAAATTTAATATTTTAAAATTTTTAATTTTTTAATAATATTTTTTATTTTTTTATTCACCGGATAATGCTACACTCAGAGAGTTGACTTATTTTTAGCTGCACTTATTCAAAAATTAAGAATAAATTAATTTAAAAAATTTGAAATTTTTCAATTTTTTATTCTTTTGGATATTGTTATAATTTTTTATTTTTTTAATGTTAAAATAAGTTATATTTTTTGTTTAAAAAGTAAAAAGATAATATATTTACAAATCTGTTGTTTACTAGATATAGCTGGGCTTTATTTTATTTTTCTAATTTAAATAAAAATAATTTAATCATATCATTTAAAAATTCAAAAATAAAAAATTTAGTTTTTTAAAATTTTTAATTTTTTTAATAATATATCTGTTTTTATTCACGGGATAATGCTACACCCGAACAATTGACTTTTTTTAGCTGCACTTGTTCAAAAATTAAGAATAAATTAATTTAAAAAATTAAAAATTTTTCAATTTTTTTATTTTATGGATATTTTTAGAATTTTTTATTTTTTTACTATTAGAACAAAATTTAATTTTTTAGTTTAAAAAGTAAAAAAATAACAAATTTACAGATCTTCTGTTTACGAGATATTGCTGGAATTTATTTTATTTTTTTAATTTAAATAAAAAATTAATAATATAATTTAAAAAATCATAAATAAAAAACTTAGTTTTTAAATTTTTTTATCTTTTAATAATATTTTTTCATTTTTTTATTCATTGGATAATGCTACACACGGACAATTGACTTTTTTTAGCTGCACTTGTTCATAAATTTAGAATAAATTAATTTAACAAATTTAAAATTTTTAAATTCTTTTATTTTTACATATTGGTTGAATTTTATATTTTTTTACTATTAGAAAAGAAATTATTTTTTTAACATAAAAATTAAAAAAAATAAATTTACAGATATGTTGTTTACTAGATATTGCTAGACTTTATTTTATTTTTTAATTTAAATAAAAAAATTTAATCATATAATTTAAAAATTCAAAAATAAAAAATTTAGTTTTTTAAAATTTTTTATTTTTTTAATAATATATCTTTTTTTATTCACGG
Source organism: Arachis stenosperma (assembly GCF_014773155.1). Lineage (NCBI taxonomy): Eukaryota > Viridiplantae > Streptophyta > Magnoliopsida > Fabales > Fabaceae > Arachis > Arachis stenosperma. Next base: position 69,900,236 of record NC_080382.1, on the reverse strand, counting down.
GATAATGCTACACCCGAATAATTGACTTTTTTTTAGCTACACTTGTTCAAAAATTAAGAATAAATTAATTTAAAAAATTTAAAATTTTTCCATTTTTTATTTTATGGATATTTTTTAAATTTTTTATTTTTTTACTTTTAGAAAAAAATAATTTTTTTAGTTTAAAAAGTAAAAAAAAATAACAAATTTATAGATTTGTTGTTTACGAGATATTGCTGGAATTTATTTTATTTTTTAATTTAAATTCAAAAATTAATCATATAATTTAAAAATTAAAAAATAAAAAATTTAGTTTTTTAAAATTTTTAGTTTTTTAATAATATTTTTTATTTTTTTATTCACCGGATAATGCTACACCCGGAGAGTTGAGTTTTTTTTAGCTGCACTTGTTCACAAATTCAGAATAAACTAATGTAAAAAATTTGAAAATTTTCAATTTTTTATTTTTTGATATTCTTAGAATTTTTTATTTTTTTACTATTAGAAAAAATTTAATTTTTTAGTTTAAAATGTAAAAAAATAATAAATTTACAGATTTGTTGTTTACTGGATATTGCTGGAGTTTATTTTATTTTTTAATTTAAATAAAAAAATTTAATCATATAATTTAAAAATTCAAAGATAAAAAATTAATTTTTAAATTTTTTAATTTTTTTAATAATATATCTTTTTTTATTCATGGGATAATGCTTCACCCGAACAATTGACTTTTTTTTAGCTGCACTTGTTCCAAAATTAAGAATAAATTAATTTAAAAAATTAAAAATTTTTTAATTTTTTTATTTTATGGATATTTTTAGAATTTTTTATTTTTTTACTATTAGAAAAAAATTTAATTTTTTAGTTTAAAAAGTAAAAAAATAACAAATTTACAGATCTGTTGTTTACGAGATATTGCTGGAATTTATTTTATTTTTTTAATTTAAATTAAAAAATTTAATCATATAATTTAAAAATTAAAAAATAAAAAATTTAGTCTTTTAAAATTTTAATTTTTTAATAATATTTTTTTATTTTTTTATTCATCAGATAAAGCTACACACGGACAGTTGACTTTTTTTTAACTTCACTTGTTCACAAATTAAGAATAAATTAATTTTAAAATTTTAATATTTTTTCCATTTTTTATTTTTTATATATTCTTATAATTTTTTATTTTATTATTATTAGAAAAAAAATTATTTTTTTCTTGGTTTAAAAATTAAAAAAAATAATAAATTTACAAATCTGTTATTTACTATATATATCTTGATTTTATTTTAGTTTTCTAATTTAAATAAAAAAAATTTAATCATATATTTTAAAAATGAAAAAAGAATTTAATATTTTAAAATTTTTAATTTTTTCATAATATTTTTTTATTTTTTTATTCATGGGATAATGCTGCACCTAGAGAGTTGACTTTTTTTTAGCTGCACTTGTTCAAAAATTAAGAATAACTTAGTTTAAAAAATTTGAAATTTTTCAATTTTTTTATTCTCTTGGATATTGTTATAATTTTTTATTTTTTTAATATTAAAATAAATTATATTTTTTGTTTAAAAAGTAAAAAGATAATAAATTTACAGATCTGTTGTTTACTAGATATAGCTGGACTTTATTTTATTTTTTAATTTAAATAAAAATAATTTAATCATATCATTTAAAAATTCAAAAACAAAAAATTGAGTTTTTTAAAATTTTTTATTTTTTTAATAATATATTTTTTTTATTCACCGTATAATGCTACACCCGAACAATTGACATTTTCTTAGCTACACTTGTTCACAAATTAAGAATAAATAAATTTAAAATTTTAAAATTTTTCAATTTTTTATTTTTTGGATATTTTTAGAATTTTTTAATTTTTTACTATTAGAAAAAAAATTAATTTTTTAGTTTAAAAAGTAAAAAAATAACAAATTTACAGATCTGCATGTTTACGAGATATTGCTGGAATTTATTTTATTTTTAATTTAAATAAAAAATTAATAATATAATTTAAAAATTCATAAATAAAAAACTTAGTTTTTTAAAATTTTTTATTTTTTAATAATATTTTTTCATTTTTTTATTCATTGGACAATGCTACACACGGACAATTGACTTTTTTTTAGCTGCACTTGTTCACAAATTTAGAATAAATTAATTTAACAAATTTAAAATTTTTAAATTCTTTTATTTTTTAGATATTGTTGGTATTTTATATTTTTTACTATTAGAAAAGAAATTATTTTTTTAACTTAAAAAGTAAAAAAAATAAATTTACAGATATGTTGTTTACTAGATATTGCTAGACTTTATTTTATTTTTTAATTTAAATAAATAAATTTAAACATTCAGAAATAAAAAATTTAGTTTTTTGAAATTTTTAATTTTTTAATAGTATTTTTTTATTTTTTTATTCACCGGATAATGCTACACCCGGACAGTTGACCTTTCTTTAGCTACACTTGTTCACAAATTAAGAATAAACTAATTTTAAAATTTTAAAATTTTTCAATTTTTTTATTTTTTTGATATTTTTAGAATTTTTTATTTTTTACTATTAGAAAAAAAATTAATTTTTTAGTTTAAAAAGTAAAAAAAATAATAAATTTACAGATTTGTTGTTTACTGGATATTGCTGGAGTTTATTATATTGTTTAATTTAAATAAAAAAATTTAATCATATAATTTAAAAATTCAAAAATAAAAAATTTGGTTTTTTAAAATTTTTTTTTTTTTAATAATTTATCTTTTTTATTCACGGGATAATGCTACATCCGAATGATGTGCGGAAAACGATCCGACACAAAACTCACCGGCAAGTATACCGGGTCGCATCAAGTAGTAATAACTTACTTAGAGTGAGGTCGATCCCACAGGGATTGATGGATCAAGAAACTTTAGTGGGTGATTAGTTTAGTCAAGCTAACATTGATGGATTGTGTGAAGAGTAACCAACAGAATGTAAATGACAAGAAATTTAAAGTTGCAGAAAGTAAATGACAAGAAACGTAAAGAGCAAGGAATGTAAATTGGCAGAATCTTAAATGACAAGGAAGGTAAATTGCATTTAACGTAAAGGGAAGTGGGAGCAGGGGAATTAAAGAGAGCAATAGATCAAGTAACTAGAAATGTAAATTGCAGGATGAATAAAGGAAATTGGGTGCTGGGATTCAAAGTTAAACAAGAGAATTCAAAGTGCAAACAATCAAAGATCCATAATATGAAATGGGTTGCAGCGAATCTTAAGCAGAAAAGAAAAATCACTTGAAGAATCAAACAGCAAGTAAATTCAACTCAATTGTGAAATCCGAAAGAGAAATTGAAGATCTCAGGGGCTCAATGAGACTAGAAAATCAAGTCTAGATCTCAAGCCCTTCCTTGATCCAACAGAGAACAATTTGCAGAGGAAATTAAAGATGAAAGCAATGAATGAAAACTCTAGATCCAAGTCACAATGCACTGAAATTTTGCCGAAGAATAACAAGAGAAATTGTAGATCAAAATTGAAACAGAATTCCTTCGATTCTCAATCCACAATTCAAAACAGAAATGAAAACTAAAAGAGAGAGCACAATGAAAACTAAAGAGTGCAAAACTCCCTATTGGAGCTAGCCTCCTATGCTCTCTATTAGAGCCAACCTCCTCTAGTGAAATGAAACCAATGCCTTTATATAGGCTTTTACAAAATGAAAATGAAATTTAAAACAAATTAAATTTCAAAATAAAAAAATCCTAATCTAACTGATCCTTGTGCCTTTGAGTGATGTCAATTGGGCTTTGCTTGCTTTGTAGTGGAATTGGGTTGAATATGGATCCGGATGGCCTTAGTCTTGAGAAGAAATCTGCTTGCAATTTGGACCTTGGGGTATTTACGTTTGAGTCAACGTTTGAGGCAAACGTTGACTCAAACGTCTTCGTGTGTGGCATTATGCAGAAGGCCATTTGCTGTCATTGGCGTTTGACCTCACGTTTGAGGTCAAATGTTGGCGCAGGCGTGGGCTTCCTCCAGGGCATTCATCTAGCAACGTTTGGCCTCACGTTTGCCTCAAACGTTGGCGCAAACGTGAGACTCCTCCCAGGCAGCCATTCAAGAAACGTTTGGCCTCACGTTTGCCTCAAACTTTGGCGCAAACGTGAGGCTCAGGCGTTGGGGTTCAAGTCTTGGGACGCTTTTTTGTCCTCTTGTCAACGTTTCTAATTTCATGTCTACTATAGAATATTATATATGGTTAGAAAGCTCTAAATGTCAGCTTTCTAACCCAATTGGAATCACCTCAATTGGACATCTACAACTCAAGTTATGCTCCTTTGAAGGGGACAGGGTCGCTGGCTTTGGTGTGCAACGTTTGAGGTGACGTTTGCCGCAAACGTGGTCGAAAACGCCAGATTCTGGAGGCTCAAACGCATTGTTCACCCCATACTATTATATATTGTTGGAAAGTCCTGAATGTCTACTTTCCAATGCCATTGGGAGCGCATAGTTTGGAGCTTAACAGCTCGAGTTATACTCCATCGAAGGTGCAGAGGTCAGTTGGCTTCACTGCAGGTTGACACCATGTTCGTTTGTGCACATTTCGGGGCAGTTTTCTCCCTCAATTTTAGTGTTCACCATGCAGTGCCATATATGCTTGGAAAGCTCTCGATTCCTACTTTCCATTTCTTTTTGAATCACCTCATTTGGAGCTCTGTAGCTCAAGTTATTCTTGTTAGAAGTATACCCCTTCAGGCTGTGGTTGCACTCTTCCTCACGTTTGAGTCCAAGTTTGAGGCAAACTTGAGCTCAAACGTGATCCTTCTTCTTGCCCCTTGCTGTCCCCTTTTCTTCAACCTTCTTCCAAGCCTCTTTCCACCTATCATCAATCAACAATTGCATCAAAGCTATGCTATAATAATGAGAGTTCTTCTTCTTCTTGATATATAAGCAATTATTGCACAAAAACTCATGAAAATGCATCAATTCATCCATGGTTGATTGAATCTAAGGAAACATGAATTTCTACCCAAATGGCTTACTTGTAACTCAAGAAAGTGCATAAAACCTATAAAAAAAACAAAGAAAAAGCATAGGAAAACATGACATGATGACATGTCATCACCGAACAATTGACTTTTTTTTAGCTGCACTTGTTCAAAAATTAAGAATAAATTAATTTAAAAAATTTAAAATTTTTCAATTTTTTATTTTATGGATATTTTTAGAATTTTTTATTTTTTTACTATTAGAAAAAAATTTAATTTTTTAGTTTAAAAAGTAAAAAAATAACAAATTTATAGATCTGCTGTTTACGAGATATTGCTGGAATTTATTTTATTTTTTTAATTTAAATAAAAAAACTAATAATATAATTTAAAAAATCATAAATAAAAATCTTAGTTTTTTAAATTTTTTTATTTTTTAATAATATTTTTTCATTTTTTTATTCATTGGATAATGCTACACACGGACAATTGACTTTTTTTAGTTGCACTTGTTCACAAATTTAGAATAAATTAATTTAACAAATTTAAATTTTTTAAATTCTTTTATTTTTTAGATATTGTTGGAATTTTATATTTTTTACTATTGGAAAAGAAATTATTTTTTTAACTTAAAAAGTAAAAAAAATAAATTTACAAATATGTTGTTTACTAGATATTGCTAGACTTTATTTTATTTTTTAATTTAAATAAATAAATTTAATCATAAAATTTAAACATTCAGAAATAAAAAATTTAGTTTTTTAAAATTTTTAATTTTTAATAATATTTTTTTATTTTTTTATTCATCGGATAATGACGATTGGATTTTTGATGGTATAGAATTTTACAAATGAAATCTCGTCGAAGTATAGTCTCTAAACCAACAATAATCCTCTCATACAAAAATTTGTTTGTCACAAGTACAAACCCCTAAAATCTATAAACCGAAGTATTTAAACCTCGGGTCATTCTCCCTAGGATTTACAATAAAGTGTTTTGTTATTGGTTGTGAGTTATATTTGGGGTTTTAGAGGAGAAACATGAATAGTAAATGGTAAGAAAACTTTATTAACAAAATGGTCTTGGCAAGATTTGGTTGTCAAGGGTCTTCATCATTATCACTAGCCACAAGTATGGTAGTTGCAAGGATTAATCCCACTTAGTCATCCTTAAATCAATTAACAAAGGAAAGTCAAGTGAGTTATATCAATCCTAGTCCATAAGTCCTAGCTTTCCACTAATTGGATTAATGAAGGCTAGAGTTAATGGCTATCAACTAGCAATCGATTGGACACTAGTGACTCAAGAAATCCTAAGTTACCTTCTCAAGCCAAGAACATAAAATCCTACTCTAACATCCTCTCAAGCATTTCATCAAACACTTGGAGGGTAATGAAAGAAAGCATTTTTATTTGTAAGAATAAAAGGAATCAACAACCAACAATTACAAAGAATTAACAAAACAACAATCAACAACATCACAATCACATGAATTATCTCAAATTGCATTATTAAAAGAAAACAAAAGAACAAGAATATCTCAATTACAAAACCTAGAAACAAAATAAGAGAAATTACAACAAGAGGATAGGGATAGAAAGAAGAACCAAAGTGTAGCAATCACCACTTGAAGGTAGAAGTAGAAGGAGACTTGAATTAAACCTAGAATTATGAGATCCTAATCTAACCCTAATTCCTAATCCTAGAGAGAAGAGAGAGCTTCTCTCTCTAAAACTAACTCTAACTCCTAAAACTAAGATAATGATCAAAAGTATCTAAAGTATGTTGATTCCCCTTCAATTACTTGACTTAAATAGCATCAGAAATGAGTTGGATTGGGCCCACAAGGCTCCTAAAACCGCTGGGGACGATTTCATTAAAGTGGGCCACGGACAGAATCGGCGCGCGCGCGCAAAGTGCGCGTGCGCGCCCCTGAACGCGAAGCAACATATGGCAAAATTTATATCATTTCAAAGCCCTAGATGTTAGCTTTCCAACCCAACTGGAACCGCATCATTTGGACCTCTGTAGCTCAAGTTATGGTCGTTTAAGTGCAAAGAGGTCGGCTTGACAGCTTTCCGGTTCTTTCATTTCTTCATGAGTTCTCCAACTTTACATGCTTTTTCTTCATTCCTTTAATCCAATCTTTGCCTCTTAAATCTGAAATCACTTAACAAACATATCAAGGCATCTAATGGAATCAAGGTAAATTATATTTATCTATTTTAAGACCTAAAAAGCATGTTTTCACTCTTAAGCACAATTAAAGGAGAATATACAAAACCATGCTATTTCATTGAATAAATGTGGGTAAAAGGTGATAAAATCCCCTAAATTCAATACAAGATAAACCGTCAAATTGGGGTTTGTCAACCTCCCCACACTTAAACCAAGCATGTCCTCATGCTTAAGCCAAGAGAAAGCAAAGGGCATCAACATTTATTCTATGTAAATGAGCTATATGCAACCTAAACTATATGCAACTAAATGCAAAATGGTTTTACCTACTTGGTTAAAAATAAATCAATCCTCCAAGTGCATGTATAAATGGGTAAGGCTAAGGTCATATGACGATTCATGAATCCTACCAATTCAAGTGTGGAAATGAAGTTCAAATAGACTTGCGAGAAGAACGCTCATGAAAGCCGGGAATCAAGGAATTGAGCATCGAACCCTCACCGGGAGTGTTTGCACTCTAGTCACTCGGTGTTTGGGGTTGATTCTCTCAATTCTCCCCTAATCATGCTTTCCAGGATTTGTTTTTCATCTAACAATCAACAACTATTCAATGCATGCATACAATTATCATGAGGTCTTTTCCTTAGGTTGTAATGGGGCTAGGGTCAAGGTAGGATCATATATGGCTAGTGGACTTAGGATTTGAATCTTTGATTAACTTAAACTTTCCCACCTAACCTATATAATGACCTATACAATTAAGTACTAACCTAACTACCCATTCCTCACTTTTTCACATACTCATGCATTTTCTTTTCATTTCACAACACTTATGCATTGATTCTTATTGAGCTTCACTTTGGGGCATTTTGTCCCCTTTATTGCTTTTCTTTTTCTTTCTTTTTTCTATATACATTTTCTTTTCTTTTCTTTTTCTTTTTTTTTCTTTTTAACTTTTATTTCTTTTCTTTTTTCAAACTATATACAAGAACATCAATGCATAAGGTCTATACATTTAATCAATACATGAGCATGTACCCAATTCCCCAATATAAAAATACAAAACACAAACACCCTTTTATCCCAACCAATGTCCCAAAGTCTTCCCACTCTTGGATGACACTCACACTCACTAGCCTAAGCCAATCAAAGATCCAAATAAAGGACATTCATTGTTTTCCGCTTTAAGGCTTGTAATGTGCTAAAATAAGAATAAGTGGGTTAAGCGTAGGCTCAAAGTTGGCTAACAAAGGAAGATAAAAGATAAGGCCATTTGGGTAAGTGAGCTAATGAAATGATGGCCTCAATCATATAAATGCATGAATACACAAAATAATGGATATAAAGAATCAAACAAATCGAAGGTTACAATCATAGGAAGAGAATAATGCACACAAGAAGGAAAAATAAGTGGTTATAAGATGTAACCACATCATTAGGCTCAAATCTCACTTGCTTGTGTTCTCAGCTCAAAACCATGTTCCAAAATACATTCTTTCAAGCGAGTTCAACAAAAATTTTTCTTTTTCAAATTGGTAGGGTGCCCTAAAACAGTTTCTTGGAAAAGAAATCATCACCCTAACCAAGTAGTCCTAATAGGAGAGAAGTGGTAAAATATGTATAAATTCTAACTTAACATGCAACCTATCATGCAATGCAATAGCTAGCTAACATTGGTGTTGAAAAAGGAAATTGTTACCCATGGAGATCGGTCGAACGACCTCCCCACACTTGAAGATTGCACCGTCCTCGGTGCATGTGAAGAAGAGCAAGGTGGACGGGTTGCTACAATTGATGAGCTCCTTCAAAAGGTTGTGCGGATGACTTGTTTGTTGCCCCATTTAGAAACTCTTCCTTTTTCCCTTTGCTGGTGGCCAACCTAAAAGGAAAGAAAAGGAAAGAAAATTAAGCCTATAACAAGGATATCAAGGCAATTAGAGCATAGACGGGGGCTAATGCCAAATAAGAGTATGATTCTCACACTACATGGTAGGTAAGCATGTAAAAGAGAAAACAATATAAGCCAATGGCATATTAACTAATACTTGATGCAAGAGTAAAGTTAAAGCATGGAGAGTATATTGAGCATCAAGATCAAATAAGAATTGATACAAACAAGATTAGTGATACGAATGAAAAGCATTTGATTCTATCCTAACTCAATGATGAAGCGGTACAAGAAAAAAACAAAGGGTAATGAATTAGGAAGGACTAAAGCACTAATCTTGTGTGTTGACAAATATTACAATTAATGTAACAAGTCATGAAGCACCAAAACAAATGCAAGAAATTCTCAACAATTGAGTGAGAGAATTCAACACCATTATTAAAATGAGAAATTTAGAAAATAAAATGAGAACAAATTATAGAAACAAAATTAAAATGCAAAGAATAAAAGTATGCAAATGTAATAGACAAAAGAAAATGGAAGAAGAGAAAAAAAATTTTTTTTTTGTATATTTTTAAAATTTCTTTTTTTAGTATTTTATTTATTTATTTATTTATTTATTTAGTATATATTTTTTTATTATTAAAAAATTTTTCTTTTTTTTTATATTAAAAGAGAAAAGAAAAAAAATCTTTCAAGAGAGGAAGAAGAAAAAAAAATGAGAAAGAAAGAAGAAGAGAAGAGGAAAGAAGGAGAAAGGAGGAAGGGGAAAAGCAGGGAGCAAATCCGCGCGCGCGCGCACAGCGCGCTTATACGTGGATGAGGTTGGGACAATCCGCGCGCGCGCGCACAGCGCGCTTACGCGTGGATGAGCTTGTGCTCCCAGCACAATGCTGGCACAACGCGCGCACAACTCTCTGGTTTTTGTACCAGAAGTTGCAGAAGTGCAATGTGCGCGCGCACGCACAGCGTGCTTGCGCGCCCATGGCCGTTTTTTTTTTTTGCCCAAAAAGCAGAAAAAATGCCCAAGAGTTCCCTATAATGTCCAAAACTCTTCTTTATTCAATCAAATATCAAACAATTCACAAAAATGCAATTTGATTTTAGAATTTATTCATCTACTACTAATGAATACAACATACTAACAACCAATCTTTACAAACAAATCAATATGAAATGAAAATCTACCTATAATGGCAACTCAAATCACTTATTAAACAAAACTAAAAGAGGATGGAACGAGTTTACCATGGTGGGGTGTCTCCCACCTAGCACTTTTAGTTTAAGTCCTTAAGTTGGACATTTGAGGAGCTTATTGTCATGGTGGCTTATGTTTGTACTCATCCTTGAATCTCCAAGGATCTTTGCTTCTCAATTGGTTGACAGAATTTCCAACCATCTTCACCAAACTTGGGCAAAGTTCTACCCAAGATATGAGCTCCCAAAATCGGTCTTCATATTGTGATCCGGGATCCCATATCTTATTTTCACACCCATCTTCTAGTTGATCATCATGATTCAACTTGGGTGGTAGGCATATAGAATTCTCCTTTATGCACCAAATTCTCCTTCTAGACCCATACAATTTAGCATTCCTCCAACCATAGTATTTATGCCTTGAGGGTTTAACCTTAATGAGCCTAACATTCTCTTTCCAACCATTACACCACTCCCTCTTACTCTTAACTCCACAAAGAGCTCTAAGTTGACCATCATTTTCAATCAACCCATATTCAAGTGAGAAAGTGAAGCTTAGGGATAGAAATTTTACCCACTTGAATGTTATGTTAGGTGATGGTGGCTTGGGAAGGGGGACCTCCCCACACTTAGCTATTGCGATGTCTACGCTCTTGTGCTCTTCCCTTGTAACTTCCACCTCTTGACAACTTATATCAACTTCAACCTCTTCCTCTTGGTAGCTTCCTTCCAATTTAATATTTTCTTCGTGGTTTACCAAGGGTATGGGAGGTGAGGTATCTTCTTCCTTACCCTTTATGTCAAGCTCAATGGGAGAGGATTCAATTGTGGATAGGAACTCATCAATAATTGAATCCATCTCTTGATCAACCTCTTCAAAGTCTTCAACCATGATGTGCTTTGGAGGTTGCGCACCCTCCTCAACATCAATGTCAAGCTTCTTGGAAGAGTTTTCCATGATGGTACATTCCCATGGACTCTCAACGTCTCCTAAATCTTCAACCACTTCTTCCTTTTCTTCAATAACCATAGGCTCCTCCAATTGCTCTAATACAAAATAGCCTCCCTCATTTTCCACCGGGTTTTCCAATCTCTCCTTCATGCTATGATCTTCAATGGATTCTTCACATGTGGCCACGGAAGCACCTTGAGTGTTCAAAAATTTGTAGGCTAAGGTAGACATTACCTTGGTCAAGTTAGTCACAAACTCTAGGGTGTTCCTTTGCATATCCGCTTATCCTTGAAGTAGCAATGTGAGAGAGTCATCTATTGGGACTTGGGGTGGGTAAGAGGGTTCATTATTTTGGAGAGAGGGTTCATAGTAGGAAGGTGGTTCTTCTTGGTAAGGGTATGGAGATGGTGTGCATTGAGGTGGTTCTTGAGAGTAATTGTGTTGGAATGGTGGTGGTTCCATGTATGGTTCATATGGCTCATAAGGTGGTGGGTATGGTGGATAAGGATTGGGGTCATATGGAGGGTTTTGGTGATATGGGGCTTGTGAGCAAGGTGGTTCAAAATCATGTTGAGTGGGTAGTTCATAGGCATGTGGTAGTGGTTGTTGACAATCACAATAAGGGTTACCACATCCATTAGATTGATATGCATTAGGATAAGAGTTATACCCATAAGGAGTTGGAGGTTGTTGCCAAGAAGGTTGATCAATCCCTTGAGGCTCTTCCCATCTTTGGTTGTGCCCAAATCCTTGATGCATATTACCATTGTAGTTCCCATTTCTTACAACATAATTTGAGCCAAACTCATAGCCAAAGTGAGGATGAGAATTCATAATAGCAAAGAAAACAAAAATTAACAGAGATAAGCAACGAAGTCCTAAACCTAACAAAAACTAACAAACAAGCAAAAGACAAACATATTCACAATATTCACATATGTACAATAACCAATAACATAACACCATTGCAAATCCCCGGCAACGGCGCCATTTTGACGATTGGATTTTTGATGGTATAGAATTTTACAAATGAAATCTCGTCGAAGTATAGTCTCTAAACCAACAATAATCCTCTCATACAAAAATTTGTTTGTCACAAGTACAAACCCCTAAAATCTATAAACCGAAGTATTTAAACCTCGGGTCATTCTCCCTAGGATTTACAATAAAGTGTTTTGTTATTGGTTGTGAGTTATATTTGGGGTTTTAGAGGAGAAACATGAATAGTAAATGGTAAGAAAACTTTATTAACAAATGGTCTTGGCAAGATTGGTTGTCAAGGGTCTTCATCATTATCACTAGCCACAAGTATGGTAGTTGCAAGGATTAATCCCACTTAGTCATCCTTAAATCAATTAACAAAGGAAAGTCAAGTGAGTTATATCAATCCTAGTCCATAAGTCCTAGCTTTCCACTAATTGGATTAATGAAGGCTAGAGTTAATGGCTATCAACTAGCAATCGATTGGACACTAGTGACTCAAGAAATCCTAAGTTACCTTCTCAAGCCAAGAACATAAAATCCTACTCTAACATCCTCTCAAGCATTTCATCAAACACTTGGAGGGTAATGAAAGAAAGCATTTTTATTTGTAAGAATAAAAGGAATCAACAACCAACAATTACAAAGAATTAACAAAACAACAATCAACAACATCACAATCACATGAATTATCTCAAATTGCATTATTAAAAGAAAACAAAAGAACAAGAATATCTCAATTACAAAACCTAGAAACAAAATAAGAGAAATTACAACAAGAGGATAGGGATAGAAAGAAGAACCAAAGTGTAGCAATCACCACTTGAAGGTAGAAGTAGAAGGAGACTTGAATTAAACCTAGAATTATGAGATCCTAATCTAACCCTAATTCCTAATCCTAGAGAGAAGAGAGAGCTTCTCTCTCTAAAACTAACTCTAACTCCTAAAACTAAGATAATGATCAAAAGTATCTAAAGTATGTTGATTCCCCTTCAATTACTTGACTTAAATAGCATCAGAAATGAGTTGAATTGGGCCCACAAGGCTCCTAAAACCGCTGGGGACGATTTCATTAAAGTGGGCCACGGACAGAATCGGTGCGCGCGCGCAAAGTGCGCGTGCGCGCCCCTGAACGCGAAGCAACATATGGCAAAATTTATATCATTTCAAAGCCCTGGATGTTAGCTTTCCAACCCAACTGGAACCGCATCATTTGGACCTCTGTAGCTCAAGTTATGGTCGTTTAAGTGCAAAGAGGTCGGCTTGACAGCTTTCCGGTTCTTTCATTTCTTCATGAGTTTTCCAACTTTACATGCTTTTTCTTCATTCCTTTAATCCAATCTTTGCCTCTTAAATCTGAAATTACTTAACAAACATATCAAGGCATCTAATGGAATCAAGGTAAATTATATTTATCTATTTTAAGACCTAAAAAGCATGTTTTCACTCTTAAGCACAATTAAAGGAGAATATACAAAACCATGCTATTTCATTGAATAAATGTGGGTAAAAGGTGATAAAATCCCCTAAATTCAATACAAGATAAACCGTCAAATTGGGGTTTGTCAGATAATGCTACACCCGGACAGTTGACTTTTTTTTAGCTACACTTGTTCACAAATTAAGAATAAATTAATTTAAAAATTTAAAATTTTTCAATTTTTTATTTTTTGGATATTGTTAGAATTTTTTATTTTTTTTACTATTAGAAAAAATTTAATTATTTAGTTTAAAAAGTAAAAAAAAAATAATAAATTTACAGATTTGTTGTTTACTAGATATTGCTGGAGTTTATTTTATTTTTTAATTTAAATAAACAAATTTAATCATATAATTTAAAAATTCAAAAATAAAAAATTTAGTTTTTTAAAATTTTTAATTTTTTTAATAATTTATCTTTTTTCATTCACGGGATAATGCTACACCCGAACAATTGACTTTTTTTTAGCTGCACTTGTTCAAAAATTAAGAATAAATTAATTTAAAAAATTTAAAATTTTTCAATTTTTTTTATTTTATGGATATTTTTATAATTTTTTATTTTTTTACTATTAGAAAAAAATTTAATTTTTTGGTTTAAAAAGTAAAAAAATATCAAATTTACAGATCTGCTGTTTACGAGATATTGCTGGAATTTATTTTATTTTTTTAATTTAAATAAAAAATTTAATCATATGATTTAAAAATTAAAAAATAAAAAATTTAGTCTTTTAAAATTTTTAATTTTTTAATAATATTTTTATATTTTTTTATTCATCAGATAATGCTACACACAGACAGTTAACTTTTTTTTAGCTACACTTGTCACAAATTAAGAATAAATTAATTTTAAAATTTTAAAATTTTTCCATTTTTTTATTTTTTAGATATTCTTATAAATTTTTATTTTATTATTATTAGAAAAAAATTTATTTTTTTCTTGGTTTAAAAATAAAAAAATAATAAATTTACAAATTTGTTGTTTACTATATATAACTTGATTTTATTTTAGTTTTCTAATTTAAATAAAAAAAATTTGATCATATAATTTAAAAATGGAAAAAAAAATTTAATATTTTAAAATTTTCAATTCTTTTAATAATATTTTTTATTTTTTTATTCACCAGATAATGCTACACCCAGAGAGTTGACTTTTTTTTAGCTGCACTTGTTCAAAAATTAAGAATAAATTAATTTAAAAAATTTGAAATTTTTCAATTTTTTTATTCTTTTGGATATTGTTAAATTTTTAATTTTTTTAATATTAAAATAAATTATATTTTTTGTTTAAAAAGTAAAAAGATAATAAATTTACAGATCTGTTGTTTACTAGATATAGCTGGACTTTATTTTATTTTTTTAATTTAAATAAAAATAATTTAATCATATCATTTAAAAATTCAAAAACAAAAAATTTAGTTTTTAAAAATTTTTAATTTTTTTAATAATATATCTTTTTTTATTCATGGGATAATGCTACACCCGAACAATTGACTTTTTTTAGCTGCACTTGTTCAAAAATTTAGAATAAATTAATTTAAAAAAATTTAAAATTTTTCAATTTTTTTTATTTTATGGATATTTTTATAATTTTTTATTTTTTTACTATTAGAAAAAAATTTAATTTTTTGGTTTAAAAAGTAAAAAAATATCAAATTTACAGATCTGTTGTTTACGAGATATTGCTGGAATTTATTTTTTTTTTAATTTAAATAAAAAATTTAATCATATGATTTAAAAATTAAAAAATAAAAAATTTAGTCTTTTAAAATTTTTAATTTTTTAATAATTTTTTTATATTTTTTTATTCATCAGATAATGCTACACACAGACAGTTGACTTGTTTTAGCTACACTTGTCACAAATTAAGAATAAATTAATTTTAAAATTTTAAAATTTTTTGATTTTTTTATTTTTTAGATATTCTTATAATTTTTTATTTTATTATTATTAGAAAAAAATTATTTTTTTCTTGGTTTAGAAATTAAAAAAAAATAATAAATTTACAAATTTGTTGTTTACTATATATAGCTTGATTTTATTTTAGTTTTCTAATTTAAATAAAAAAAATTTGATCATATAATTTAAAAATGGAAAAAAAATTTAATATTTTAAAATTTTTAATTCTTTTAATAATATTTTTTTATTTTTTTATTCACCAGATAATGCTACACCCAGAGAGTTGACTTTTTTTTAGCAGCACTTGTTCAAAAATTAAGAATAAATTAATTTAAAAAATTTGAAATTTTTCAATTTTTTTATTCTTTTGGATATTGTTAAATTTTTAATTTTTTTAATATTAAAATAAATTATATTTTTTGTTTAAAAAGTAAAAAGTTAATAAATTTACAGATCTGTTGTTTACTAGATATAGCTGGACTTTATTTTATTATTTTAATTTAAATAAAAATAATTTTATCATATCATTTAAAAATTCAAAAATAAAAAATTGAGTTTTTTAAAATTTTTTATTTTTTTAATAATATATTTTTTTTATTCACCGTATAATGCTACACCCGAACAATTGACATTTTCTTAGCTGCACTTGTTCACAAATTAAGAATAAATAAATTTAAAATTTTAAAATTTTTCAATTTTTTATTTTTTGGATATTTTTAGAATTTTTTAATTTTTTACTATTAGAAAAAAATTTAATTTTTTAGTTTAAAAAGTAAAAAATAACAAATTTACAGATCTGTTGTTTACGAGATATTGCTGGAATTTATTTTATTTTTTAATTTAAATAAAAAATTTAATCATATGATTTAAAAATTAAAAAATAAAAAATTTAGTCTTTTAAAATTTTTAATTTTTTAATAATATTTTTATATTTTTTTATTCATCAGATAATGCTACACACAGACAGTTGACTTGTTTTAGCTACACTTGTCACAAATTAAGAATAAATTAATTTTAAAATTTTAAAATTTTTTGATTTTTTTATTTTTTAGATATTCTTATAATTTTTTATTTTATTATTATTAGAAAAAAATTATTTTTTAACTTAAAAAGTAAAAAAAATAAATTTACAGATATGTTGTTTACTAGATATTGCTAGACTTTATTTTATTTTTTAATTTAAATAAATAAATTTAATCATAAAATTTAAACATTCAGAAATAAAAAATTTAGTTTTTTGAAATTTTTAATTTTTTAATAGTATTTTTTATTTTTTTATTCACCGGATAATGCTACACCCGGACTTGACCTTTCTTTAGCTACACTTGTTCACAAATTAAGAATAAACTAATTTAAAAAATTTAAAATTTTTCAAATTTTTTATTTTTTTGATATTGTTAGAATTTTTTATTTTTTTACTATTAGAAAAAAATTAAATTTTTAGTTTAAAAAGTAAAAAAAATAATAAATTTACAGATTTGTTGTTTTCTGGATATTGCTGGAGTTTATTATATTTTTAAATTAAATAAAAAAATTTAATCATATAATTTAAAAATTCAAAAATAAAAAATTTGGTTTTTTAAAATTTTTTATTTTTTTAATAATTTATCTTTTTTATTCACGGGATAATGCTACACCCAAACAATTGACTTTTTTTTAGCTGCACTTGTTCAAAAATTAAGAATAAATTAATTTAAAAAATTTAAAATTTTTCAATTTTTTATTTTATGGATATTTTTAGAATTTTTTATTTTTTTACTATTAGAAAAAAATTTAATTTTTTAGTTTAAAAAGTAAAAAAATAACAAATTTATAGATCTGCTGTTTACGAGATATTGCTGGAATTTATTTTATTTTTTTAATTTAAATAAAAAAATTAATAATATAATTTAAAAAATCATAAATAAAAATCTTAGTTTTTTAAATTTTTTATTTTTTAATAATATTTTTTCATTTTTTTATTCATTGGATAATGCTACACACGGACAATTGACTTTTTTTAGCTGCACTTGTTCAAAAATTTAGAATAAATTAATTTAACAAATTTAAAATTTTTAAATTCTTTTATTTTTTAGATATTGTTGGAATTTTATATTTTTTTTACTATTGGAAAAGAAATTATTTTTTTAACTTAAAAAGTAAAAAAAAATAAATTTACAGATATGTTGTTTACTAGATATTGCTAGACTTTATTTTATTTTTTAATTTAAATAAATAAATTTAATCATAAAATTTAAACATTCAGAAATAAAAAATTTAGTTTTTTAAAATTTTTAATTTTTTAATAATATTTTTTTATTTTTTTATTCACCGGATAATGCTACACCCGAACAGTTGACATTTTTTTAGCTACACTTGTTCACAAATTAAGAATAAATTAATTTAAAAAATTTAAAATTTTTCAATTTTTTTATTTTTTGGATATTGTTAGAATTTCTTTTTTATTTACTATTATAAAAAATTTAATTTTTTAGTTTAAAAAGTAAAAAAGTAACAAATTTACAAATCTGCTGTTTACTGGATATTTTTGGAGTTTATTTTATTTTTTAATTTAAATAAACAAATTTAATCATATAATTTAAAAATTTAAAAATAAAAAATTTAGTTTTTTAAAATTTTTAATTTTTTAATAATTTATCTTTTTTTATTCACGGCATAATGCTACACCCGACCAATTGACTTTTTTTTAGCTGCACTTGTTCAAAAATTAAGAATAAATTAATTTTAAAATTTTAAAATTTTTCATTTTTTTATTTTACGGATATTTTTAGAATTTTTTATTTTTTTACTATTAGAAAAAAATTTAATTTTTTAGTTTAAAAAGTAAAAAAAATAACAAATTTACAGATCTGCTGTTTACGAGATATTGCTGGAATTTATTTTATTTTTTTAATTTAAATAAAAAAATTAATAATATAATTTAAAAATCATAAATAAAAAACTTAGTTTTTTAAATTTTTTTATTTTTTAATAATATTTTTTCATTTTTTTATTCATTGGATAATGCTACACATGGACAATTGACTTTTTTTTAGCTGCACTTGTCACAAATTTAGAATAAATTAATTTAACAAATTTAAAATTTTTAAATTCTTTTATTTTTTTAGATATTGTTAGAATTTTATATTTTTTTACTATTAGAAAAGAAATTATTTTTTTAACTTAAAAAGTAAAAAAACATAAATTTACAAATATGTTGTTTACTCGATATTGCTAGACTTTATTTTATTTTTTAATTTAAATAAATAAATTTAATCATAAAATTTAAACATTCAGAAATAAAAAATTTTGTTTTTTAAAATTTTTAATTTTTTAATAATTATTTTTTATTTTTTATTCACCGGATAATGCTACACCCGGACAGTTGACTTTTTTTTAGCTGCACTTGTTCACAAATTAAGAATAAACTAATTTAAAAAATTTAAAATTTTTCAATATTTTTATTTTTTTGAGATTGTTAGAATTTTTTATTTTTTTACTATTAGAAAAAATTTAATTTTTTAGTTTAAAAAGTAAAAAAAAATAAATTTACAGATTTGTTGTTTATTGGATATTGCTGGAGTTTATTTTATTTTTTAATTTAAATAAAAAAATTTAATCATATAATTTAAAAATTCAAAAATAAAAAATTTAGTATTTTAAAATTTTTAATTTTTTAATAATATATCTTTTTTTATTCACGGGATAATGCTACACTCGAACAATTGACTTTTTCTTAGCTACACTTGTTCAAAAATTAAGAATAAATTAATTTAAAAAATTTAAAATTTTTCCATTTTTTTATTTTATGGATATTTTTAGAATTTTTTATTTTTTTACTATTAGAAAAAAATTAATTTTTTAGTTTAAAAAGTAGAAAAATAACAAATTTACAGATTTGTTGTTTACGAGATATTGCTGAAATTTATTTTATTTTTTTAATTTAAATTCAAAAAATTAATCATATAATTTAAAAATTAAAAAATAAAAAATTTAGTTTTTAAAATTTTTAATTTTTTTAATAATATTTTTTTATTTTTTTATTCACCGGTTAATGCTACACCCGGAGAGTTCACTTTTTTTTAGCTGCACTTGTTCACAAATTAAGAATAAACTAATTTAAAAAATTTAAAATTTTTCAAAATTTTTATTTTTTTGATATTGTTAGAATTTTTTATTTTTTTACTTTTAAAAAAATTTAATTTTTTAGTTTAAAAAGTAAAAAATAATAAATTTACAGATTTGTTGTTTAATGGATATTACTGGAGTTTATTTTATTTTTTAATTTAAATAAAACAATTTAATCATATAATTTATAAAGTCAAAAATAAAAAATTTAGTTTTTTAAAATTTTTAATTTTTTTAATAATATATCTTTTTTTATTCACGGGATAATGTTACACCCGAACAATTGACTTTTTTTGCTACACTTGTTCAGAAATTAAGAATAAATTAATTTTAAAATTTTAAAATTTTTCCATTTTTTACTTTATGGATATTTTTAGAGCTTTTTATTTTTTTACTATTAGAAAAAAAATTAATTTTTTAGTTTAAAAAGTAAAAAAAAAAAACAAATTTACAGATTTGTTGTTTACTAGATATTGCTGAAATTTATTTTATTTTTTTAATTTAAATTCAAAAATTAATCATATAATTTAAAAATTAAAAAAAAATATAGTTTTTTAAAATTTTTAATTTTTTTATTCACCGAATAATGCTACACCCGTAAAGTTGACTTTTTTTTAGCTGCACTTATTCACAAATTAAGAATAAACTAATTTAAAAAATTTAAAATTTTCCAATTTTTTGATATTGTTAGAATTTTTATTTTTTACTATTAGAAAAAATTTAATTTTTTTTGTTTAAAAAGTAAAAAAATAATAAATTTACAGATTTTGTTGTTTACTGGATATTACTGGAGTTTATTTTATTTTTTAATTTAAATAAAAAAATTTAATCATATAATTTAAAAATTCAAAAATAAAATATTTAGTTTTTTAAAATTTTTAATTTTTTTAATAATATATCTTTTTTTAATCACGGGATAATGCTACACCCGAACAATTGACTTATTTTTAGCTGCACTTATTCAAAAATTAAGAATTAAATTAATTTAAAAAATTTAAAATTTTTCAATTTTTTTTATTTTATGGATATTTTTATAATTTTTTATTTTTTTACTATTAGAAAAAAATTTAATTTTTTGGTTTAAAAAGTAAAAAAATATCAAATTTACAGATTTGTTGTTTACGAGATATTGCTGGAATTTATTTTATTTTTTTAATTTAAATAAAAAATTTAATCATATGATTTAAAAATTAAAAAATAAAAAATTTAGTCTTTTAAAATTTTTAATTTTTTTAATAATATTTTTATATTTTTTTAATCATCAGATAATGCTACACATAGACATTTGACTTTTTTTAGCTACACTTGTCACAAATTAAGAATAAATTAATTTTAAAATTTTAAAATTTTTCCATTTTTTATTTTTTAGATATTCTTATAATTTTTTATTTTATTATTATTAGAAAAAAATTTATTTTTTCTTTGTTTAAAAATTAAAAAAAATAATAAATTTACAACTTTGTTGTTTACTATATATAGCTTGATTTTATTTTAGTTTTCTAATTTAAATAAAAAAAATTTGATCATATAATTTAAAAATGGAAAAAAATTTAATATTTTAAAATTTTAATTCTTTTAATAATATTTTTTTATTTTTTTATTCACCAGATAATGCTACACCCAGAGAGTTGACTTTTTTTTAGCTGCACTTGTTCAAAAATTAAGAATAAATTAATTTAAAAAATTTGAAATTTTTCAATATTTTTATTCTTTTGGATATTGTTAAATTCTTAATTTTTTTAATATTAAAATAAATTATATTTTTTGTTTAAAAAGTAAAAAGATAATAAATTTACAGATCTGTTGTTTACTAGATATAGCTGGACTTTATTTTATTATTTTAATTTAAATAAAAATAATTTAATCATATCATTTAAAAATTCAAAAACAAAAAATTTACTTTTTAAGAATTTTTAATTTTTTTAATAATATATCTTTTTTTGTTCATGGGATAATGCTACACCCGAACAATTGACTTTTTTTTAGCCGCACTTATTCAAAAATTAAGAATAAATTAATTTAAAAAATTTAAAATTTTTCAATTTTTTTATTTTATGGATATTTTTATAATTTTTTATTTTTTTACTATTAGAAAAAAATTTAATTTTTTGGTTTCAAAAGTAAAAAAATATCAAATTTACAGATCTGTTGTTTACGAGATATTGCTGAAATTTATTTTATTTTTTTTATTTAAATAAAAAAATTTAATCATATGATTTAAAAATTAAAAAATAAAAAATTTAGTCTTTTAAAATTTTTAATTTTTTTAATAATATTTTTATATTTTTTTATTCATCAGATAATGCTACACACAGACAGTTGACTTTTTTTTAGCTACACTTGTCACAAATTAAGAATAAATTAATTTTAAAATTTTTCCATTTTTTATTTTTTAGATATTCTTATAATTTTTTATTTTATTATTATTAGAAAAAATTTATTTTTTTCTTGGTTTAAAAATTAAAAAAAAAATAATAAATTTACAAATTTGTTGTTTACTATATATAGCTTGATTTTATTTTAGTTTTCTAATTTAAATAAAAAAATTTGATCATATAATTTAAAAATGGAAAAAAAATTTAATATTTTAAAATTTTTAATTCTTTTAATAATACTTTTTATTTTTTTATTCACCAGATATGCTACATCCAGAGAGTTGACTTTTTTTAGCAGCACTTGTTCAAAAATTAAGAATAAATTAATTTAAAAAATTTGAAATTTTTCAATTTTTTATTCTTTTGGATATTGTTAAATTTTTAATTTTTTTAATATTAAAATAAATTAGATTTTTTGTTTAAAAAGTAAAAAGATAATAAACTTTCAAATATGTTGTTTACAAGATATAGCTGGAATTTATTTTATTTTTCTAATTTAAATAAAAATAATTTAATCATATCATTTAAAAATTCAAAAACAAAAAATTTAGTTTTTTAAAATTTTTTATTTTTTTAATAATATAATTTTTTATTCACCGTATAATGCTCCACCCAAACAATTGACAATTTCGTAGCTGCACTTGTTCACAAATTAAGAATAAATAAATTTAAAAATTTAAAATTTTTCAATTTTTTATTTTTTGGATATTTTTAGAATTTTTTAATTTTTTACTATTAGAAAAAAATTTAATTTTTAGTTTAAAAAGTAAAAAAATAACAAATTTAAAGATCTGTTGTTTACGAGATATTGCTGGAATTTATTTTATTTTTTAATTTAAATAAAAAATTAATAATATAATTTAAAAATTCATAAAAAAAAAACTTAATTTTTTAAAATTTTTTATTTTTTAATAATATTTTTTCGTTTTTTTTCATTGGATAATGCTACACACGGACAATTGACTTTTTTTTAGCTGCACTTGTTCACAAATTTAGAATAAATTAATTTAACAAATTTAAAATTTTTAAATTCTTTTATTTTTAAGATATTGTTGGAATTTTATATTTTTTTACTATTAAAAAAAAATTATTTTTTTAACTTAAAAAGTAAAAAAAATTACAGATATGTTGTTTACTAGATATTGCTAGACTTTATTTTATTTTTTAATTTAAATAAATAAATTTAATCATAAAATTTAAACATTCAGAAATAAAACATTTAGTTTTTTAAAATTTTTAATTTTTTAATAATATTTTTTTATTTTTTATTCACCGGATAATGCTACACCAGGACAATTGACTTTTTTTTAGCTGCACTTGATCACAAATTAAGAATAAACAAATTTAAAAAATTTAAAATTTTTCAATTTTTTTATTTTTTTGATATTGTTAGAATTTTTTATTTTTTTACTATTAGAAAAAATTTAATTTTTTAGTTTAAAAATTAAAAAAATAATAAATTTATAGATTTGTTGTTTATTGGATATTGCTGGAGTTTATTTTTTTTAATTTAAATAAAAAAATTTAATCATATAATTTAAAAAATCAAAAATAAAAAATTTAGTTTTTTACAATTTTTAATTTTTTTAATAATATATCTTTTTTTATTCACCGTATAATGCTACACCCGAACAATTGACATTTTCGTAGCTGCACTTGTTCACAAATTAAGAATAAATTAATTTAAAAATTTAAAATTTTTCAATTTTTTATTTTTTTGGATATTTTTAGAATTTTTTAATTTTTTACTATTAGAAAAAAATTTAATTTTTTAGTTTAAAAAGTAAAAAAATAACAAATTTAAAGATATGTTGTTTACGAGATATTGCTGGAATTTATTTTATTTTTAAATTTAAATAAAAAATTAATAATATAATTTAAAAATTCATAAATAAAAAACTTAATTTTTTAAAATTTTTTATTTTTTAATAATATTTTTTCATTTTTTTTATTCATTGGATAATGCTACACACGGACAATTGACTTTTTTTTAATTGCACTTGTTCACAAATTTAGAATAAATTAATTTAACAAAGTTAAAATTTTTAAATTCTTTTATTTTTTTTACTATTAGAAAAGAAATTATTTTTTTAACTTAAAAAGTAGAAAAAATAAATTTACAGATATGTTGTTTATTAGATATTGCTAGACTTTATTTTCTTTTTTAATTTAAATAAATAAATTTAATCATAAAATTTAAACATTCAGAAATAAAAAATTTAGTTTTTTAAAATTTTTAATTTTTTAATAATATTTTTTTATTTTTTTATTCACCGGATAATGCTACACCCGGACAGTTGACTTTTTTTTAGCTGCACTTGTTCACAAATTAAGAATAAACTAATTAAAAAATTTAAAATTTTTCAATTTTTTTATTTTTTGATATTGTTAGAATTTTTTATTCTTTTACTATTAGAAAAAATTTAATTTTTTAGTTTAAGAAGTAAAAAAATAATAAATTTACAGATTTGTTGTTTACTGGATATTGCTGGAGTTTCTTTTATTTTTTAATTTAAATAAAAAAATTTAATCATATAATTTAAAAATTAAAAAATAAAAAATTTAGTTTTTTAAAATTTTTAATTTTTTTAATAATATATCTTTTTTTCTTCACGGGATAATGCTACACCCGATCAATTGACTTTTTTTTAGCTGCACTTGTTCAAAAATTAAGAATAAATTAATTTAAAAAAATTAAAATTTTTCAATTTTTTATTTTATGGATAATTTTAGAATTTTTTATTTTTTTACTACTAGAAAAAAATTTAATTTTTTAGTTTAAAAAGTAAAAAAATAACAAATTTACAGATCTGTTGTTTACGAGATATTGCTGGAATTTATTTTATTTTTTTAATTTAAATAAAAAAATTTAATCATATGATTTAAAAATTAAAAAATAAAAAATTTAGTCTTTTAAAATTTTTAATTTTTTAATAATATTTTTTTATTTTTTTATTCATCAGATAATACTACACACGGATAGTTGACTTTTTTTTAGCTACACTTATTCACAAATTAAGAATAAATTAATTTTAAAATTTTAAAATTTTTCCATTTTTTTTAGATATTCTTATAATTTTTTATTTTATTATTATTAGAAAAAAATTTATTTTTTTCTTGGTTTAAAAATTAAAAAAATAATAAATTTACAAATCTGTTGTTTACTATATATAGCTTGATTTTATTTTAGTTTTCTAAGTTAAATAAAAAAATTAATCATATAATTTAAAAATGGAAAAAATTTAATATTTTAAAATTTTTAATTTTTTTAATAATATTTTTTTATTCACCGGATAATGCTACACCTAGAGGCTTGACTTTTTTTTAGCTGCACTTGTTCAAAAATTAAGAATAAATTAATTTAAAAAATTTGAAATTTTTCAATTTTTTTATTCTTTTGGATATTGTAATAATTTTTTATTTTTTTAATATTAAAATAAATTATATTTTTTGATTAAAAAGTAAAAAGATAATAAATTTACAGATCTGTTGTTTACTAGATATAGCTGGACTTTATTTTATTTTTCTAATTTAAATAAAAATAATTTAAACATATCATTTAAAAATTCAAAAACAAAAAATTTAGTTTTTTAAAATTTTTTATTTTTTTAATAATATATTTTTTTATTCACCGTATAATGCTACACTCGAACAATTGACATTTTCTTAGCTGCACTTGTTCACAAATTAAGAATAAATTAATTTAAAATTTTAAAATTTTTCAATTTTTTATTTTATGGATATTTTTAGAATTTTTTAATTTTTTACTATTAGAACAAAATTTAATATTTTAGTTTAAAAAGTAAAAAAATAACAAATTTATAGATTTGTTGTTTACGAGATATTGCTGGAATTTATTTTATTTTTTAATTTAAATAAAAAAATTTAATCATATGATTTAAAAATTAAAAAATATAAAATTTAGTCTTTTAAAATATTTTATTTTTTTAATAATATTTTTTTATTTTTTTAATCATCAGATAATGCTACACACGGACAGTTGACTTCTTTTTAGCTACACTTGTTCACAAATTAAGAATAAATTAATTTTAAAATTTTAAACTTTTTCCATTTTTTATTTTTTAGATATTCTTATAATTTTTTATTTTATTATTATTAGAAAGAAATTTATTTTTTTCTTGGTTTAAAAGTAAAAAAAATAATAAATTTACAAATCTGTTGTTTACTATATATAGCTTGATTTTATTTTAGTTTTCTAATTTAAATAAAAAAAATTTAATCATATAATTTAAAAATTGAAAAAAAATTTAGTATTTTAATATTTTTAATTTTTTTAATAATATTTTTTTATTTTTTTATTCACCGGATAATGCTACACCCAAAAAGTTGACTTTTTTTTAGTTGCACTTGTTCAAAAATTAAGAATAAATTAATTTAAAAAATTTGAAATTTTTCAATTTTTTTATTCTTTTTGATATTGTTAAATTTTTTATTTTTTTAATATTAAAATAAATTATATTTTTTGTTTAAAAAGTAAAAAGATAATAAATTTACAGATCTGTTGTTTACTAGGTATAGCTGGACTTTATTTTATTTTTCTAATTTATATAAAATTAATTTAATCATATCATTTAAAAATTCAAAAACAAAAAATTTAGTTTTTTAAAATTTTTTATTTTTTTAATAATATATTTTTTTATTCACCGTATAATGCTACACTCGAACAATTGACATTTTCTTAGCTGCACTTGTTCACAAATTAAGAATAAATTAATTTAAAATTTTAAAATTTTTCAATTTTTTTATTTTATGGATATTTTTAGAATTTTTTAATTTTTTACTATTAGAACAAAATTTAATATTTTAGTTTAAAAGTAAAAAAATAACAAATTTACAGATCTATTGTTTACGAGATATTGCTGGAATTTATTTTATTTTTTAATTTAAATAAAAAAATTTAATCATATGATTTAAAAATTAAAAAATAAAAAATTTAGTCTTTTAAAATTTTTTATTTTTTTAATAATATTTTTTTATTTTTTTAGTCATCAGATAATGCTACACACGGACAGTTGACTTTTTTTTAGCTACACTTCACAAATTAAGAATAAATTAATTTTAAAATTTTTCCTTTTTTTTTATTTTTTAGATATTCTTATAATTTTTTATTTTATTATTATTAGAAAAAAATTTATTTTTTTCTTGGTTTAAAAATTAAAAAAAATAATAAATTTACAAATCTGTTGTTTACTATATATAGCTTGATTTTATTTTTGTTTTCTAATTTAAATAAAAAAATTTAATCATATAATTTAAAAATGGAAAAAAATTTAATATTTTAAAATTTTTAATTTTTTTAATATATTTTTATTTTTTTATTCACCGGATAATGCTACACCCAAAAAGTTGACTTTTTTTTAGTTGCACTTGTTCAAAAATTAAGAATAAATTAATTTAAAAAATTTAAAATTTTTCAATTTTTTATTCTTTTTGATATTGTTAAATTTTTTATTTTTTTAATATTAAAATAAATTATATTTTTTTTGTTTAAAAAGTAAAAAGATAATAAATTTACAGATCTGTTGCTTACTAGATATAGCTGGACTTTATTTTATTTTTCTAATTTAAATAAAAATAATTTAATCATATCATTTAAAAATTCAAAAACAAAAAATTTAGTTTTTCAAAATTTTTTATTTTTTTATTCACCGTATAATGCTACATCCGAACAATTGGCATTTTCTTAGCTGTACTTGTTCACAAATTAAGAATAAATTAATTTAAAATTTTAAAATTTTTCAATTTTTTATTTTTTGGATATTTTTAGAATTTTTTAATTCTTTACTGTTAGAAAAAAATTTAATTTTTTAGTTTAAAAAGTTAAAAAATAACAAATTTACAAATTTGTTGTTTACGAGATATTGCTGGAATTTATTTTATTTTTTTAATTTAAATAAAAAAATTAATAATATAATTTAAAAATTCATAAATAAAAAGCCTAGCTTTTTAAAATTTTTTATTTTTTAATAATATTTTTTCATTTTTTTATTCATTGGATAATGCTACACACGGACAATTGACTTTTTTTTAGCTGCACTTGTTCACAAATTTAGAATAAATTAAATTAACAAATTTAAAATTTTTAAATTCTTTTATTTTTTAGATATTGTTAGAATTTTATATTTTTTTACTATTAGAAAAAAATTATTTTTTTAACTTATAAAGTAAAAAAAATAAATTTACATATATGTTGTTTACTAGATATTGCTAGATTTATTTTATTTATTTTAATTTAAATAAATAAATTTAATCATAAAATTTAAACATTCAGAAATAAAAAAATTTAGTTTTTTAAAATTTTTAATTTTTTAATAATATTTTTTTTATTTTTTTATTCACCAGATAATGCTACACCGAGACAGTTGACTATTTTTTAGCTGCACTTGTTCACAAATTAAGAATAAACTAATTTAAAAAATTTAAAGTTTTTCAATTTTTTATTTTTTTGATATTGTTAGAATTTTTTTTACTATTAGAAAAAATTTAATTTTTTAGTTTAAAAAGTAAAAAAATAATAAATTTACAGATTTGTTGTTTACTAGATATTGCTGGAGTTTATTTTATTTTTTAATTTAAATAAAAAAATTAATCATATAATTTAAAAATTCAAAAATAAAAAATTTAGTTTTTTAAAATTTTACATTTTTTTAATAATATATCTTTTTTTATTCACGAGATAATTCTACACCCGAACAATTGACTTTTTTTTAGCTACACTTGTTCAAAAATTAAGAATAAATTAATTTAAAAAATTTAAAATTTTTCCATTTTTTATTTTATTGATATTTTTAGAATTTTTTATTTTTTTACTATTAGGAAAAAAATTAATTTTTTAGTTTAAAAAGTAAAAAAATAACAAATTCACAAATCTGTTGTTAGGAGATATTGCTGGAATTTATTTTATTTTTTTAATTTAAATTCAAAAATTAATCATATAATTTAAAAATTAAAAAATAAAAAATTTTGTTTTTTAAATTTTTAATTTTTTAATAATATTTTTTTATTTTTTATTCACCGGATAATGCTACACCCGGAGAGTTGACTTTTTTTTAGCTGCACTTGTTCACAAATGAAGAATAAACTAATTAAAAAAATTTAAAATTTTTCAATTTTTTATTTTATGTTACTGTTAGAATTTTTATTTTTTTACTATTAGAAAAAATTTAATTTTTTGGTTTAAAAAGTAAAAAAATAATAAATTTACAGATTTGTTGTTTACTGGATATTGCTGGAGTTTATTTTATTTTTTAATTTAAATAAAAAAATTTAATCATATAATTTAAAAATTCAAAAATCAAAAATTTAGTTTTTTTTTAATTTTTAATTTTTTTAATATTATATCTTTTTTTATTCACGGGATAATGCTACACCCGAACAATTGACTTTTTTTTAGCTGCACTTGTTCAAAAATTAAGAATAAATTAATTTAAAAATTCAAAAATTTTCAATATTTTTTTATTTTTAATTTTTTAATAATATTTTTTTATTTTTTATTCACCGGATAATGCTACACCCCGAACAATTGACTTTTTTTTAGCTGCACTTGTTTAAAAATTAGGAATAAATTATTTTAAAAAATTTAAAATTTTTCAATTTTTTTTATTTTATGGATATTTTTAGAATTTTTTTTTTTACTATTAGAAAAAAATTCAATTGTTTAGTTTAAAAAGTAAAAAAATAACAAATTTACAAATCTGTTGTTTACGAGATATTGTTGAAATTTATTTTATTTTTTAATTTAAATAAAAAATTAATCATATAATTTAAAAATTAAAAAAATAAAAATTTAGTTTTTTAAAATTTTTAATATTTTTAATAATATTTTTTTATTTTTTTATTCACCGGATAATGCTACACCCGGAGAGTTGACTTTTTTTAGCTCCACTTGTTCACAAATTAAGAATAAATTAATTTAAAAATTTAAAATTTTTCAATTTTTTATTTTTTGGATATTTTTAGAATTTTTTAATTTTTTACTATTAGAAAAAAATGTAATTTTTTAGTTTAAAAAGTAAAAAAATAACAAATTTACAAATCTGTTGTTTGCGAGATATTGCTAGAATTTATTTTATTTTTTTAATTTAAATAAAAAAATTAATAATATAATTTAAAAATTCAAAAATAAAAAACTTAGTTTTTTAAAATTTTTAATTTTTTAATAATATTTTTTTATTTTTTTATTCATTGGATAATGCTACACACGGACAATTGACTTTTTTTTAGCTACACTTGTTCACAAATTTAGAATAAATTAATTTAACAAATTTAAGATTTTTCAATTTATTTATTTCTTGGATATTGTTAGAATTTTATATTTTTTTACTATTAGAAAAGAAATTATTTTTTTTAACTTAAAAAGTAAAAAAAATAAATTTATAGATATGTTGTTTACTAGATATTGCTAGACTTTATTTTATTTTTTAATTTAAATAAATAAATTTAATCATACAATTTAAACATTCAGAAATAAAAAATTTAGTTTTTTAAAATTTTTAATTTTTTAATAATATTTTTTAATTTTTTATTCACCGGATAATGCTACACCCGAACAGTTGACTTTTTTTTAGCTGCACTTGTTCACAAATTAAGAATAAACTAATTTAAAAAATTTAAAATTTTTAAATTTTTTATTTTTTTGATATTATTAGAATTTTTTATTTTTTTACTATTAGAAAAAATTTAATTTTTTAGTTTAAAAAGTAAAAAAATAATAAATTTACAGATTTGTTGTTTAATGGATATTACTGGAGTTTATTTTATTTTTTAATTTAAATAAAAATATTTAATCATATACTTTAAAAATTCAAAAATAAAAAATTTAGTTTTTTAAAATTTTTTATTTTTTTAATAATATATTTTTTTTAGTCAACGTATAATGCTACACCCGAACAATTGACATTTTCTTTGCTACACTTGTTCACAAATTAAGAATAAATTAATTTAAAAATTTAAATTTTTTCAATCTTTTTATTTTTTGGATAGTTTTAGAATTTTTTATTTTTTACTATTATAAAAAATTTAATTTTTTAGTTTAAAAGGTAAAAAAATAACAAATTTACAAATCTGTTGTTTACGAGATATTGCCGGAATTTATTTTATTTTTTTGATTTAAATAAAAACAATTTAATAATATAATTTAAAAATTCAAAAATAAAAAATTTAGTTTTTTTAAATTTTTCATTTTTTTTCATCGGATAATGTTACACACGGACAGTTGACTTTTATTTAGCTGCACTTGTTCACAAATTAAGAATAAATTAATTTAACAAATTTAAAATTTTTCAATTCTTTTATTTTTTGGATATTGTTAAATTTTTTATTTTTTTACTTTTCGAAAAAAATTATTTTTTTAACTTAAAAAGTAAAAAAAAAATTTACAGATCTGTTTTTTACTAGATATTTGATACGCGAAAATTTAGATTTCACGTACAACCGGCAAGTATACCGGGTCGTATCAAGTAATAAAACTCACTAAGAGTGAGGTCGATCCCACGGAGATTGGTAGATTAAGCAACTTTAGTTAAATGGTATATTTAGTCAAGCAAACATGGTTTTGAATTCATGAGATTTGATTTTTGAATGTAATTGCGGAAAGTTAAATGACAAGGAATTTAAAGAACTAGAATAAAGAAGGAAAATGAAAGTAAATAACTAAAACTTAAAGTGCAAGAAACTTAAATGACATTAAAGATAAATTGCAAGAAAGTAAAGATTGCAGAATTATAGAAAGTAGAAAGGTAAATTGCAAGGAATAGAAAACAGAATGTAAATGGCAAGAATACTAAATTGCAAGAATATAGAAGGGAAATGGGTAGTGGGTATTCAAGATAACTAAAGAACACAAGAGATGAGAATTAATGATGGAGAGATCATTAGGGATCAGAGGTGTAAATTGTCATGAATTGACTTTACTCAACTCCTTCTCAATCATGGGTATAGATCCATGGCGGATTGTGAATAATTGAATTCCAATCTCTTGGCAACTCAATTTCTCTCAACACAATCAATTGCCACTCTCGTGATCTAATTGGTCATGAGAAGAGGTGAAGTTCAAATTTCTAATCCAAAGCCACACAACTTCCAAGACCTCAACTAAGGGTGGTTACATCTCACATACCAACCCAAAGTGTATTGATAAAAGAAATTGTGAAAGGAGAACTCCAAACTGAATTATTTGGATTCTTTCTCAAGTTCACCATATAATTCATGTAGATTCAATCCTTCTCTCGAATGTAATTGAATCTGTGAAGAACAAGAGTTTCCTCTTGGATGAACCACTTGAATTGAGAAGGAAAAGATTAGTTGTCAACCCATTCAAATACATAGAGCTCCTCCCCCTAATGAAAGTGGGGTTTAGTGAATCATAGCTCTAAATTTAACAACAATTGCAAAAGTAGACATTAAAATTTAGTAGTTAAGAAATGAAGAATGAAGAAGAAGTTCTTGAAAACTGAAAATTGAAAGTTGCAAGAAAAACAAAATAGCTTTCGGGTATCCTCCCGAAAGTGAAGAATGCTGTAAAAGTTCAAGTACTGGAGTGAAATGTAAAAGTATAAAGTAAAAGTCTCTAAGAAGTGGAAGAAGCCCCCCAAGTACAAAATTCTACTCTATTTATACTACTCCTAAAACTCATTTGGAGGTCTTAAATTGGGTTGGCAATGTGGGCTTTTCCATTGTTAAGTTCCTGGTCCAATGAAGGAAGTATTCCCCTTTGAAGAGAGTGTAGAGAGCAAGAGTAAGTCCTCATCAATTCTGGCCCAATCTGGGTGTTACTGGCAAACACACCAGCATTATGCACATTGGCAACGTGCAAGGAATTTCCTGGGCACCAGGCTTGGTGTTTGGGCGTTGCCAACCCAAGTTGTTGCTAAACACTTGGCCCTTTCTGAACTCAGTTTTGATGCCCAAAGTTGCCTCTAGTTTGAGCTTCAATTTTGTGCTTCACTATAGACTATTATACATGGTTGGAAAGCTCTGAATGTTAGCTTTCCAACACAAATGAAAGCACCTCAATTGGATCTCTATAGATCAAGTTATGCTCCATTGAAGAGGGCAAGGTCAGGCTGCCTGGGTTGGGCGTTGGCAACTTGGTGAACATGCCAGTGACAACGCCCTTAGTGTCTGAGGCTCTAAATGAAGCTGACTTTTGAACCTTTAGATGAACTCCAATCCCACACTATGATATATGGTTGGAAAGCTCTTGATGTCTACTTTCCAATGCCACTAAGTTCACTTCATTTGGAGTTTTCTAGCTCAAGATACACGCCATTGAAGAGGGCAATGTCAAGCTGCCTGGGCGTTGTTGCCCACGTTGGTGTCAAACACGCCAGCAACAACGCCAGGCTCTCCTCTTCTCTTTGCTTGGGCGTTGTTGCCCACATTGCTGGCAAACACGCCAGTGACAATGCCAGGTTCTCCTCTCCTCTTTTCTTGGGCATTGTTGCCCACGTTGTTGGCAAACACGCCAGAGATAACGCGCAATCACCTCCTCTAGTAGCTTCCTGGCGTTGCCAACTTAGTTCCCAAGTTGGCAATGTGCAATGCATCTTCCTCCAAGCTTGTTGAGTGTTGTTGCCCACGTTGCTGGCAAACACGCCAGTGACAACACCAGGTTCTTGGAAACTTGGCTTGTTGGGCATTGTTGCCCACGTTGTTGGCAAACACACCAGAGACAACGCCCAACCTCTACTCTCAACTTCATTTCCTTGTTTTTGGGGCTTAAAGATGACTCTGATTTGAGCTTTCATTTCATGCTACATTATAGACTATTGTATATCATTGGAAAGCTCTGGATGTCAGCTTCTCAACACAATTAGAAGCATATGAATCGGATCTCTGTGGTTCAAGTTATGCATCCTTGAAGAGAGAAAGGTCAAGCTGCCAACTCTGCTGGATACACACTTAGCACGTTGCTAACTTGGTTTCCAAGTTGCCAACGTGCTGTTCCTCCTGGCAACACCAAATGGGCATTGGCAACTTGGTTTCCAAGTTGCCAACGTGCTGTTCTTCCTGATTGCATCAAATGAGCGTTGCCAACTTGGTTTCCAGGTTGCCAACGTGCTACTCCTCCTTGCTCCTAGATCTCCTTGCACCATTGTCTTCTTGCATCATCACCTAACATAAACCAAGGAATTTTCCTCAAAGTTTTGCCATCTTATGCAATAGATTTCAATGAAATCATTCACCTCAACTTGCATATAAACTTCTTGGATCATTTGCATAGATTATGCCAAATTTCACTTAGTTCTTGGTTCATGAATGCATGGAGGAAAAGTTCACAAAATTGCTCATTTATTTCAAAGAAAATGAATGAAGCTAAGCTAAAACTAACTAAACCAACTAGTAAAAATGGCAAATATGCGAATGCATCACAACACCAAACTTAAAATATTGCTTGTCCTCAAGCAAGAGAGAAAACGAATTGATAACAGAATTTCAGATGCAAAAATTAAATATCTTAGCAGAGAGGAATTTCTTTCAAGAGAACTATCATCCTTAGTTGTGTAGTCACTTGTTCAATGCAAATGATCAGAGCTAATTCATTTCTTTATCAAAATGCTTGTTTTAAGACTAGTTAGATTTATTAGACTCCTTTTTCACAACTTGGCACATAATCCTCAACTAATTTTTTCTTTTCTTTTTAGTTTCCTTTGCTTCAATTGAGCTAAAAATCTTGTCTTAAGGCGGCTTTTTAGCATAAGCTTTCAATCAACAATCCCAAACCAGTTGGTTTAAGTTGTTAAGTGTTGAAACACTCTTAAAGATTTACTAGCTCAAGCCTCTCTCCTTAACACATTCAATCACAGGCATATAACTTTGAGGTTTTATTTGGATAGTGGTGTCCAGCACCTCTTTGGGTTGCTAAATGTTCTGTTATGGAGCTACTTTTGAATGGGGTTTTCAATCGATAATCCCGAGTTAGTTAACTCAAGTTATCGGGTGATGAAGCACCCCTCGGATTTACTAGCCCAAGTATATCTCCTAACATCAATCACCACAGACACATATCCAAATTTGGTCATTGATGCCTAGCTTTTCCTTTTGTGTTTTCTCCCTTTTTTTTTCTCTTCTTTTCTTTTTTTTTTCTTTTTGTTAAGGACTTTTGTGCTTTAAATTTCTTGAGTCTTGTAACCTTCAACCAACTAGTCTTGTATAAGCAAGCATTCTCTTAATTTCTAGAGCCCTGATTCATTTACAAAGAAGGCATGTATACTAGCACTTTTTATGGGACAACTTTATTCTTTCTAAGCTAAATTTCTCTCTGTTCTTGTTCAAATTACATCTTTTATTCAATTATCAAAAAAAAGGACTTAGGACAAACAGACATTCCATACATGATGTAAATATGAAAATGCATAATGTAAACATGAGAATGCATAAAAGAGAAATCCTAGAAGGTATATCATGTTTCAGACACACATCTTCTTTATTTATTGAAATACTTAAAGGAAACTTCACCACCTTTAAGCTTTGGGTTCCTTTCCTTTGCTTGATTCTCCTTGCTTTCCTTTGCCTTTTGGGTCTTCCCTTCTCTTGCTTCTTATTTCTCCTTGTTATTTTGTTGTTGATCCTTCCTCTACTTTTCTCCATATCCCTGAGCTCACCATCCTATCTTTTAGCCTTTCAATGTTGAACTTCACCCTTGAGATTTCCTGTTCTTCTAATACCTTGTGTGCTTCATTGAATGTTTGGATTTTTGGGTTGAGCACTGGGAGTGTTCCACAAATGTAGCTGAATTTTTCTTGAGTGCACATATAATACTCGATCCTATCTCTGTGTCTAGCCTCTTTAAACATTCTGTTTTCATTGAATTCTCTGTAAAGCTTATCTTTTCTGTTATCCATCCTTTGAAGAAGCTCCCTTTGTTGAGCTTGCTCTTTCCTCAACTGAGCCTGCTCCTGTATTACTTTATTCATGGATCTTTCATATTCAGCAGTTGAGTTGTTGATGGCTTCATACATCTTGGTATATTGCTCTTGTTGTAGTTCCATCATGTGCGTTTGATATTCCCTCTGCTGATCCATCCATTGAGCTTGGGCTCCTCTTTGTTGATCCATCAATTGCCAAAGATCTCTTTGTTGTTGAGCTTGCTCATTTTAGCTTCTTTGAATTTGTGAGTATTGCCCAGAGATTCCTTCTAATGCGGCTTGGAGTTAGTTCATGCTCAATGCAGCTGGTTCTTCTCTATCTTCTTGTTGTTCTCCTTCTCCTTGCTCCTCTCCTTCTTCTTGCACCTCCTCTTGCCTTGCTTCTTTTCTCCTCTTTCTTCTTGCTAAAGGCTTCCTCTCTAATTGGATTGTGGTGACATACTCCATTAATTTCTTGGTGATGGGTTTCCTAGTGGAGACTATGTCTGTGGAATCAAATTCTTTAAGTGGTACTCCAGCTTCTTCACATAAACGCAAGATAGTGCTAGGATATCCTAGCCAGCTGTCTTTTCGAACACCTTTGGCTATGCTAATGATGTTCTTGGCTATGGTTTCTTCCACATCTATCTCCCCTCCTTTCATTATACAGTGAATCATTATAGCTCTGTTCAATGTCACCTCTGAGTTGTTTGAGGTGGAGATTAATGATCTTCTCACTATGTCATGCCATCCTTTTGCTTGAGATATGAGATCACCCCTTCTGAGTTTAAGTGGCTGTTTGTGTGAGTCTAATACCCAGTCCATGCCTATTTTGCATAAATCACTTAGAACGTCCACACACCTTGGGTCATATTTGACCCTCTCCTCATAGCTAGGTTGCTTAAACCGTTTTGGTTTGGTTTTTAGCACTCTATTGATGGTGTCTGGGCTAAAGGGTACTACCACCCCTCGTACATAACTCAAGTATGGTTCTTCCTCATCATCTTTTTTTATGACATTGGCATAAAACTCACGGATGAGAAGCATACTTACAACTTGGGGTTGGTCACAGAGAAGCTCCCATCCCCTTTTTTTAATCACTTTGTGTATGTCCGGGTATTCTTCATCTTTTAGCTTGAAAGGCACCTCCGGAACAATATCTCTGCTCATCATCCAATTAAAGATGCGTTCATGGTTTTCAGATTTGAACCTTCTTTCATCAAATGTGGGTTGCTCTTGCATGGGTTGCTTATCTTTCTTCTTCCTAGCTCGTGATGATGAGGCCATTGAATTGTGATGGCCGAATCTTTCCAACACCAAACTTGAAGCAATGCTTGTCCTCAAGCATACAAGAAGTGTAGATGAGTGAGGCTTAGAATGATAGGCTTATAAGGTAAGAAATGGAGGCTTGAAAGTGATTGAAAAGGAGTTGTGGAGTAGAGATGGTACGGGTGGTCTAAAGGCCAAAGTTTGTGAAACAAGTGTGAATAACAAGAGGAGTATTTTCGGATGAGTTGGTGAAGTATGGTGGTGGTCTATATATAGAAGTGAGAATGAAGTGAGTTGTTGTTGAGGGGTTCAACGTCACTTTGCATGGTGGAAGCATTGTTTTAATGGTTTGGTTGTGTCATGGGAAGTATGAACCTTCTAGCTAATGCATGTTGAGTTGTTCTTCCCAAAGCACAAACTCCAAGGCACACGTGACTTCCTTTTTCTTCTATGTGCATCCGTGAACTCCTCTCCCAATATTCTCCATCACTTTTTTCTTTCACTTCCCTGCAACAAAATTCAAAACTTTGAGATTCTTGAAATGTCTTGACTTGTGCTCTCTAACTTTTAATGAAATCCTAAT
Source organism: Arachis stenosperma (assembly GCF_014773155.1). NCBI lineage: Eukaryota > Viridiplantae > Streptophyta > Magnoliopsida > Fabales > Fabaceae > Arachis > Arachis stenosperma. The sequence goes on along the minus strand of NC_080382.1, from coordinate 69,862,531 downwards.
GCAACATTAATTAAAATGACAAGGATTAAATCTAAGGGTTGCTTTCATATGCCTAAAAATAACTACATTTTTTCTAGCATTTTGTGCATGTGTGGACACCAAACTTAGTTTGTGACTAAGTGTTGCAAAGAAAACTTTGTATTTGCTTCAAGGTTGGCCACACCAAGCTTAGTGCCCTGCATACACTACACACTATTTTTTTTAGATGTATATGATGCAACCTATTATTGATTACTTAAAACATAAAAGTAAAAGACTCCTGTGCATGGGTCCTCTCTCTAGGATTAGGATTAGGATTAGTTCTTAGATCTAGGTTTTAATCTTTGCCTTCTTCTACTTCTACCTTTCAATTCTTTGTTGTTACATTCATCTTCCTCTATTCTTTTGTTGTAATTTCCTTTATGTTGTTCTTATACTTTGTTATAGATCTACTTTTGTTCCTCCTATTCTCTTTCAATTCAATTAGAGATAATTCATAATAATTGTGTTCATTTGATTTGTTGTTGTTTAATTCCTTACAATTGAGTAGTGTAGATTTACTTTTCTTGCAATTTTACTATGCTTTCCTTTTATGCATTCCAAGTGTTTGATGAAATGCTTGGTTGGATTTTAGAGTAGAATTTTATACTCTTGGCTTTGAAAGGTAACTTAGGAACTCTTGAGTTACTAACGTCCAAGTAATTGATGATTGGGAGCCATTTACTCTAGTTCTCACTAATTGAATTAGTGGAGAGTTAGGACTTATGGACTAGGATCGATATAGCTCATTTGACTTTCCTTTACTACTAGTTAGAGGATGATTTAATGAGATTAATCCTTGCCAATTCTCATATTGTGGTTAGTGATTAGGATAGAGATCCTTGACCACCAACCCTTGCCAAGACCTTTTTAGCCATTAGTTTACTTTCTTGTCATTTATCTTTCATGCCTCTTATCAAAACCCCAAAAATAACTCATAACCAATAACAAGACACTTTATTGTAATTCCCAGGGAGAATGACCCGAGGTTCAATACTTCGATTTATAAATTTAGGGGTTTGTTACTTGTGACAAACAATCTTTTGTATGAAAGGATTATTGCTTGGTTTAGAAACTATACTTGCAACGAGAATTCATTTGTGAATTCTAAACTGTCAAAAATCTAATCATCAGTTGCCTCCCATGAAGTGCTTGTTTATTGTCCTTAGCTTGACAATGCGGCTCCCTTGCTCATGCTAGCCATAGTACAGTCTCTTCTTTGCTCCAGGGGCCACCAAGATAAAGTTTCACTCTATGCCTATTGACTGTGAAGGTCTCTTTTGAATTCTCATCAAGTAATTTCACATAGCCATGAGGGGATACTTTGGTGATGGTGTATGGACCATTCCATCTAGACCTCAGCTTCCCAGGGAAAATCTTCAGTCTTGAGTTGAATAGCAACACCTTTTGGCCTGGTTCGAATGTTCTTGGAGAGATTCTCTTGTCATGCCACCTTTTTGCTCTTTCCTTGTATATTCTGGCATTCTCATATGCCTCCAGTCTGAATTCTTCCAATTCATTGAGTTGTAGTAACCTCTTTTCTCCTGCTGTTTGAGCATCTAAATTCAAGAGTTTAGTGGCCCAAAAAGCCTTGTGTTCAAGCTCCACAGGCAGATGGCATGCTTTTCCATACACTAGCTGAAATGGAGATTTCCCTATGGGTATTTTGAATGCTGTCCTATATGCCGAGAGTACATCATCTAGCTTCCTTACCCAATCTTTTCTTGTTGTTCCCACAATTTTCTCTAAGATCCTCTTTAGCTCTCTGTTGGCAAATTCAGCTTGCCCATTTATCTAGGGGTGATAGGGTGTTGCCACTTTGTGAGTTACTCCATATTTATGGAGAAGAGAATTCAATTGCTTGTTGCAGAAGTGGCTCCCCCCATCACTTACAAGCCCCTTTGGCACTCCAAATCTAGTGAAGATGTTTTTCTTTAGGAATTGCAATACCACATTGGTGTCACATGTGGTTGTGGCTATTGCTTCAACCCATTTCGAAACATACTCCACTGCCATCAAAATGTATTTGAAAGTGTAGGAAGGAGGGAAGGGTCCCATGAAATCTATTTCCCATAAATCAAAGAGCTCCACCTCTAAGATGAACTTCTGGGGCATCTCATTCTTCTTTGTCAAACCGCCTGCTCTTTGGCACTCATTACAGTGGCTCACAAAATCCCTGGCATCCTTGAAGATGGATGGCCAGTAGAATCCACTTTGAAGCACCTTTGCTGCAGTTCTTTCAGCTCCAAAATGACCACCATAGCTAGACTTATGACAATGCCACAATATGTCCTTCATCTCAATCTCTGGCACACATCTTCTAATCATTCCATCTGGCCATCTTTTGAATAGGAAGGGCTCATCCCAAAAGAATAACTTAGCCTCATGTAGCAGCTTTTTAACTTGTTGTTTTGTATACTCTTGTGGGATGCTCCTTCCTGCTTTGTAGTTGGCCATGTCTGCGAACCAAGGAATGTGTTGAATCTGCAAGATGTGCTCATCTGGAAAGTCTTCATTTACTGGTTGAAAAGTATCTTGACTCGCTCCTTGTGGTAACCTTGATAAATGGTCAGCAACTTGATTTTCACTACCCTTTTTGTCCTTTATCTCAATGTCAAACTCTTGTAGAAGTAGTATCCATCTGATTAGCCTTGGTTTGGCATCCTGTTTTGACATAAGATACTTAAGAGCAGCATGGTCGGTGTAGACTAAAATTTTAGATCCAATCAAATATTGCCTAAACTTATCAAAAGCATAAACCACAGCTAATAACTCTTTCTCTGTTATGGTGTAGTTTCATTGAGCTTCGTTCAATACTTTACTTGCATAGTAGATGACATGAAGCTTCTTTTCCTTCCTTTGCCCAAGCACAGCACCAATTGCAAGATCACTTGCATCACACATGAGTTCAAAAGGTAATCTCTAACTTGGGAGTGTGATGATTGGTGCTGTGGTGAGCTTGGCTTTTAGAATCTTAAAGGCATGCTTACACTCATCATCAAAGAGAAACGGATTGTTCACGACTAGCAAATTGCTGAGTGGTTTTGCTATTTTGGAAAAATCCTTGATGAATCTTCTATAGAACCCAGCATGCCCTAAGAAGCTTCTAACAGCTTTCATATTGGTTGGTAAAGGAAGTTTTTCTATAATTTCTATTTTTGCCTTGTCAACCTCTATACCCTTTCTTGAAATTTTATGACCAAGAACAATTCCTTCAGGTACCATGAAATGGCACTTTTCCCAGTTCAAAACCAAATTGGTTTCTTGGCATCTTTTTAAGACTAGGGTAAGATGATGCAACCAAGTATTAAAGGAATCACCAAAGACAGAAAAATCATCCATAAAGACTTCAATAAACTTTTCTACCATATCCGAGAAGATTGATAGCATGCATCTCTGAAATGTAGCTGGGGCATTACATAATCCGAATGGCATTCTTCTATATGCAAAGACTCCAAAGGGACATGTAAATGATGTCTTCTCTTGGTCCATGGGGTCGACCACTATCTGGTTGTAGCCAAAATACCCATCAAGAAAACAATAGTAGGCATGGCCAGCTAGTCTTTCAAGCATTTGGTCAATGAAAGGGAGGGGAAAGTGATCCTTTCGCGTGGCATCATTCAGCCTCCTATAGTCAATACACATTCTCCACCCTGTCACTGTTCTTGTTAGGATGAGCTCATTCTTCTCATTGACAATAACAGTCATACCACCTTTCTTGGGTACCACTTGCACTGGGCTAACCCATGGGCTGTCAGAGATAGGGTATATGATCCCAGCTTTACACAACTTCAGCACTTCCTTTTGAACAACCTCCTTCATTGTGGGGTTCAACCTTCTCTGGGGTTGCACCACTGGTTTAGAATTTTCTTCCAAGAGTATTTTGTGCATGTATATGGCAGGGCTTATACCCTTTAAATCATCAATGGTCCACCCCAATGCACCTTTATGAGCTCTCAATACTCCAAGGAGTTTTTCTTCTTCTTCAACACTCAATGTAAAGTTGATGATTATTGGAAAGCTGTCCTTTTCACCAAGGAATGCATATTTAAGATGAGAGGGTAGTGGTTTTAACTCTTGTTATGGCGCCTCTTCTTTCTTGGCTTCCATTGGTTCCTCTAGTGCTTGCAATTCGTTCTCTTCTTGTTCTCGAATGTCCTTGACTTCCTCCTGTTTCACTTGATGGTTTACTTCAAATACTTCTTCAACCAACGCATCCACCATATCAAGCCTCATGCAACTCTCTTTCTTAGTGAGGTATTGCATTGCCTTGAAGACATTAATGGTCATTTGCTTATCATGTACTTTGAAGATCATCTCTCCCTTTTTTCATGTCAATGATTGTTCTAGCTGTGGCCAAAAAGGTCTACCAAGAATAACGGAGTTGCTCCCCTCTTCATCCATATCTAGGACTACAAAATCGGCTGGGAATATGAAATTCCCCACTTTCACCGAGAGGTTCTCAACTACACCATTTGGTATTTTGATGGATCTGTCAGCAAGTTGGAGTGACATCCTTGTGGGTTTAAGCTCTTCAATCATCATTTTCTTCATCATGGTAAGAAGCATCAAGTTAATGCTTGCTCCCAGGTCACAGAGTGATTTATCAATGGCTATATTCCCAATTGTATAAGGTATGAGGAAACTGCTTGGATCTTTAAGTTTTGGTGGCAACCCCTTTTGAATGATGGCGCTGCATCCTTGAGTGAGAACTACTATTTCTTTTTCTTGCTAACTTCTCTTCTTGGTGATCAGTTCTTTAAGAAACTTTGCATATAATGGCATTTGTTCCAAAGCTTCAGCCAATGGAATGTTAATTTCAAGTTTCTTAAAGATTTCCAAGAATCTTGGAAATTGTTGGTCCTTTGTCCCTTTGCGTATCCTGGTTGGGTATGGGAGCTTTGGTTCATAAGCTTTCACTCCTTCATTCTTGTTTTCCTGTTGTGGCTTCATGTTCTCCTTGTTATCATGGTGGCTGTCTTGAGTGGATGACTTGCTTTGTGGCTTCTCATCTTCTTTGCTTTTTTGAGGTGTTGATGCCTTTTCTTCATCTTGCTTATCTACCGTATCTTGCTCCTTGAGTTTTGTTGCTTCCTTGTTAGAACTTTCTCCGATTACTTTGCCACTCCTCAACTTCAAAGCTTTACATTCTTCCCTTGGGTTAGGTATTGTGTCACTTGGGAGGATATTGGTTGGCCGTTCAGCTTGCTTGGCCAATTGTCCCACTTGTCGTTCAAGATTTCTCATGGTAGCTTTGGATCTCTCTTGTCTTTTAACCAAGTTTTGAGTGGACTGAGCAATTATTTGTAAAGCTGCCTCAAGATTTGAGATCCTGGTTTCATGATGGTCAATTGGTGATATGATGGGGGGCTGATTGTTGTTGTTGGAAGTTATTTGAAGAACTTGTGTGGTAATTTTGTGAGTTGGATGTTGGTGCAGGAAAGTTATTTTGGTGAGTTTGTGGATTATTGTGAGGTGGTTGATATGAGTTTTGTGTTTTTTTGTATTGGTTAGTGTTGTTAGCATGGTGGTTTTGATTGTTTGTGTTACGGGTATGGTTGGGGTTATTGTTCTTTTGCCAATGATTTTGGTTCTCACCCCACTTTAGGTTAGGGTGATTTCTCCAAGATGGGTTGTATGTATCACCATGGAATTCATTTTGAGAATTTGAAGTGTTCTGCATGTATTGAACTTGTTCTTGTGGCTGTTCAATATTAGTTCTATCACCTTGGCCCCATTCAAGTGAAGGTTGATTTGTTGTATTCACTGATGCTAGTTGAAGGCCATCCATTCTCTTTGTCATCATTTCCATTTGTTGTTGGATTTGTTGGTGCATTAACTTATTCTGAGCCAATATAGCATCAACACCTTCAAGCTCCATCACGCCTTTCTTTGGGGCTGAGTTATGATGCCTCTCTGATGAGTAATAGTACTGATTGTTTTCCACAATCTCAATGAGATCTTGAGCTTCTTCAGCGGTCTTCATCATGTTGAGTGATCCTTCTGATGAGTAATCTAGTCCCTTCCTTGCTTCTAGATGTAAGCCTTCATAGAAGTTTTGGAGTTTAACCCAGTCACTAAACATGTCAGGTGGACATCTTCTCATTAATGCTTTATATCTCTTCCAGGCTTCATACAACGACTCCCCTTCCATTTGCCTAAAAGTCTGAACCTCTGTCTTCAACTTGATGATCTTTTGAGGTGGGTAGAACTTTGCTAGAAATCTGCTCATTAATCATTCCAATTGTTGATGCTTTCCTTGGGGAATGACTCTAGCCATTGAGTGGCTTTATCCCACAAAGAGAATGGAAATAGCAGCAGTTTATAGACATCTGGGTGCACCCTATTGGTCTTCACTATATTGCATATCCTCAGAAAAACAGACAAATGTTGATTTGGGTCTTCAAGAGGTCCCCCTCCATAGGAGCAGTTATTTTGTACTAAGGTGATGAGCTGAGGTTTCAACTCAAAATTGTGGGCATGAACATTTGGGGTGGCAATACTGCTCCCACAATGTCTTGGATCAGGGATGGTGTAAGAAGATAACACCCTTCTAGGTGGTCCATCATTGTTAGCAGCTCCTTTAGGAGGGTTGTGCATGTCGTCCTCCATGACTTGGTCCTCTCCCTCTGATTCCTCTTCACCAACTATCCCCTTTCCTCTTTCTACTCTCCTTATCCTTCGAAGGGTTCTCTCGTCCTCAATATTAAATCTATTCACCCCTGACATACATAAACAAAACCAATAACACAAGTGAAACACTCTATTGCTAGAGTGGAGTTGAGGTTGGTGAAACAAAGTATCAAACAGTTAGTGGGCTTAACAAGAAAAGAAAAGAAAAGAAATGCTTAATCTAAACTACCATTCACTTAATCATTGTCAATCTTTTCCAATCCCTGGCAACGGCGCCAAAAACTTGATACGCAAAAATTTAGATTTCACGTACAACCGGCAAGTATACCGGGTCGTATCAAGTAATAAAACTCACTAAGAGTGAGGTCGATCCCACGGAGATTGGTAGATTAAGCAACTTTAGTTAAATGGTATATTTAGTCAAGCAAACATGGTTTTGAATTCATGAGATTTGATTTTTGAATGTAATTGCGGAAAGTTAAATGACAAGGAATTTAAAGAACTAGAATAAAGAAGGAAAATGAAAGTAAATAACTAAAACTTAAAGTGCAAGAAACTTAAATGACATTAAAGATAAATTGCAAGAAAGTAAAGATTGCAGAATTGTAGAGAGTAGAAAGGTAAATTGCAAGGAATAGAAAACAGAATGTAAATGGCAGGAATACTAAATTGCAAGAATATAGAAGGGAAATGGATAGTGGGTATTCAAGATAACTAAAGAACACAAGAGATGAGAATTAATGATGGAGAGATCATTAGGGATCAGAGGTGTAAATTGTCATGAATTGACTTTACTCAACTCCTTCTCAATCATGGGTATAGATCCATGGCGGATTGTGGATAATTGAATTCCAATCTCGTGGCAACTCAATTTCTCTCAACACAATCAATTGCCACTCTCGTGATCTAATTGGTCATGAGAAGAGGTGAAGTTCAAATTTCTAATCCAAAGCCACACAACTTCCAGGACCTCAACTAAGGGAGGTTACATCTCACATACCAACCCAAAGTGTATTGATCAAAAAAATTGTGAAAGGAGAACTCCAAACTGAATTATATAGATTCTTTCTCAAGTTCACCATATAATTCATGTAGATTCAATCCTTCTCTCGAATGTAATTGAATCTGTGAAGAACAAGAGTTTCCTCTTGGATGAACCACTTGAATTAAGAAGGAAAAGATTAGTTGTCAACCCATTCAAATAAACAGAGCTCTTCCCCCTAATGAAAGTGGGGTTTAGTGAATCATAGCTCTAAATTCAACAACAATTGCAAAAGTAGACATTAAAATTTAGTAGTTAAGAAATGAAGAATGAAGAAGAAGTTCTTGAAAACTGAAAATTGAAAGTTGCAAGAAAAACAAAATAGCTTTCGGGTGTCCTCCCGAAAGTGAAGAATGCTGTAAAAGTTCAAGTACTGGAGTGAAATGTAAAAGTATAAAGTAAAAGTCTCTAAGAAGTGGAAGAAGCCCCCCAAGTACAAAATTCTACTCTATTTATACTACTCCTAAAACTCATTTGGAGGTCCTAAATTGGGTTGGCAATGTGGGCTTTTCCATTGTTAAGTTCCTGATCCAATGAAGGAAGTATTCCCCTTTGAAGAGAGTGTAGAGAGCAAGAGTAAGTCCTCATCAATTCTGGCCCAATCTGGGCGTTACTGGCAAACACGCCAGCATTATGCACGTTGGCAACATGCAAGGAATTTCCTGGGCACCAAGCTTGGTGTTTGGGCGTTGCCAGCCCAAGATGTTGCTAAACACTTGGCCCTTTTTGAACTCAGTTTTGATACCCAAAGTTGCCTCTAGTTTGAGCTTCAATTTTGTGCTTTACTATAGACTATTATACATGGTTGGAAAGCTCTGAATGTCAGCTTTCCAACGCAACTGGAAGCACCTCAATTGGATTTCTATATCCTAAGTTATGCTCCATTGAAGAGGGCAAGGTCAGGCTGCCTGGGTTGGGCGTTGGCAACTTGGTGAACATGCCAGTGACAACGCCCTTAGTGTTTGAGGCTGTAAATGAAGCTGGCTTTTGAACCTTTAGATGAACTCCAATCCCACACTATGATATATGGTTGGAAAGCTTTTGATGTCTACTTTCCAATGCCACTGAGTTCACTTCATTTGAAGTTTTCTAGCTTAAGATACACGCCATTGAAGAGGGCAATGTCAAGCTGCCTGGGCGTTGTTGCCCACGTTGGTGTCAAACACACCAGCAACAACGCCAGGCTCTCCTCTTCTCTTTGCTTGGGAGTTGTTGCCCATATTGCTGGCAAACACGCCAGTGACAACGCCAGGTTCTCTTCTCGTCTTTGCTTGGGCGTTGTTGCCCACGTTGTTGGCAAACACGCCAGAGATAATGCGCAATCACCTCCTCTGGTAGCTTCCTGGCGTTGCCAACTTGGTTCCCAAGTTGGCAACGTGCAATGCATCTTCCTCCAGGCCTGTTGAGTGTTGTTGCCCACGTTGCTGGCAAACACGCCAGTGACAACGCCAGGTTCTTGGAAACTTGGCTTGTTGGGCATTGTTGCCCACGTTGTTGGCAAACACGCCAGAGACAACGCTCAACCTCTACTCTCAACTTCATTTCCTTATTTTTGGGGCTTAAAGATGACTCTGATTTGAGCTTTCATTTCATGCTACATTATGGACTATTGTATATCGTTGGAAAGCTCTGGATGTCAGCTTCTCAACACAATTGGAAGCATATGAATTGGATCTCTGTGGTTCAAGTTATGCATCCTTGAAGAGGGAAAGGTCAAGCTGCCAACTCTGCTGAATACACACTTAGCACGTTGCCAACTTGGTTTCCAAGTTGCCAACGTGCTGTTCCTCCTGGCAGCACCAAATGGGCGTTGGTAACTTGGTTTCCAAGTTGCCAACATGCTGTTCTTCCTGATTGCATCAAATGAGCGTTGCCAACTTGGTTTCCAGGTTGCCAACGTGCTACTCCTCCTTGCTCCAAGATCTCCTTGCACCATTATCTTCTTGCTTCATCACCTAACATAAACCAAGGAATTTTCCTCAAAGTTTTGCCATCTTATGCAATAGATTTCAATGAAATCATTCACCTCAACTTGCATATAAACTTCTTGGATCATTTGCATAGATTATGCCAAATTTCACTTAGTTCTTGGTTCATGAATGATGGAGGAAAAGTTCACAAAATTGCTCATTTATTTCAAAAAAAATGAATGAAGCTAAGCTAAAACTAACTAAACCAACTAGTAAAAATGGCAAATATGCGAATGCATCAATATTGTTGGACTTTATTTTATTTTTTAATTATATTAATAAATTTAATCATAAAATTTAAACATTTAGAAATAAAAAATTTAGTTTTTTAAAATCTTTAATTTTTTTAATAATATTTTTTTATTCACCAGATAATGCTACACCCGGACAGTTGACTTTTTTTTAGCTGCACTTGTTCATAAATTAAGAATAAACTAATTTAAAAAATTTAAAATTTTTCAATTTTTTTTGGATATTGTTAGAATTTTTTTATTTTTTTACTATTACAAAAAAAAATTAATCTTTTAGTTTAAAAAGTAAAAAAATAATAAATTTATAAATTTGTTGTTTACTGGATATTGCTGGAGTTTATTTTATTTTTTTAATTTAAATAAAAAAATTTAATCATATAATTTAAAAATTCAAAAATAAAAAATTTAGTTTTTTTAAATTTTTAAATTTTTTAATAATATATCTTTTTTTATTCACCGGATAATGCTACACCCGAACAATTGACTTTTTTTTAGCTGCACTTGTTCATAAATTAAAATAAATTAATTTAAATAATGTAAAAATTTTCATTTTTTATTTTATTGATATTTTTAAAACTTTTTATTTTTTGACTATTAGAAAAAAATTTAAATTTTAGGTTTAAAAAGTATAAAAATAACAAATGCACAGATTTGTTGTTTACGAGATATTACTGGAGTTTATTTTATTTTTCTAATTTAAATAAAAAAATTTAATCATATAATTTAAAAAATCAAAAATAAAAAAAATAGTTTTTTAAAATTTTTAATTTTTTTAATAATATATTTTTTTATTCACTGGATAATACCACACCCGAACAGTTGCCTTTTTTTTAGCTGCACTTGTTCACAAATTAAGAATAAATTAATTTAAAAAATTTGAAATTTTTAAATTTTTTTATTTTTTGGATATTTTTAGAATTTTTTATTTTATTACTATTAGAAAAAAATTTATTTTATTTTTGGTTTAAAAATAAAAAAAATAATAAATTTACAAATCTGTTGTTTACTACATATAGCTGGACTTTATTTTATTTCTAATTTAAATAAAAAAAATTTAATCATATAATTTAAAAATTCAAAAAAAAATTAGTATTTTAAAATTTTGAATTTTTTAATAATATTTTTTTATTCATTGGATAATGCTACACCTGGACAGTTGACTTTTTTAGCTGCACTTGTTCACAAATTAAGAATAAATTAATTTAAAAAATTTAAAATTTTTAAATTTTTTTTGGATATTGTAATAATTTTTTATTTTTTAATAGTAGAAAAAATTATTTTTTTAGTTTAAAAAGTAAAAAGATAATAAATTTACAGATCTGTTGTTTACTTGATATAGTTGGACTTTATTTTATTTTTCTAATTTAAATAAAAACAATTTAATCATATCATTTAAAAATTCAAAAAGAAAAAAATTAAGTTTTTTAAAATTTTTAATTTTTTTATAATATATTTTTTTATTCACCGGATAATGCTACACCCGAACAATTGACTTTTTTTAACTACACTTGTTCACAAATTAAGAATAAATTAATTTAAAAAATTTAAAATTTTTCAAATTTTTTATTTTATGGATATTTTTAGAATTTTTTATTTTTTTACTATTAGAAAAAAATTTAATTTTTGAGTTTAAAAAGTAAAAAAATAACAAATTTACAAATTTATTGTTTACGAGATATTACTAAAGTTTATTTTATTTTTCTAATTTAAATAAAAAATTTATCATATAATTTAAAAAATATATTTTTTAAAATTTTTAATTTTTTAATAATATATTTTTTTTATTCACTGGATAATGCAACACCGGAACAGTTGACTTTTTTTTAACTGCACTTGTTCACAAATTAAGAATAAATTAATTTAAAAAGTTTAAAATTTTTCAACTTTTTTATTTTTTGTATATTCTTAGAATATTTTATTTTATTACTATTAGAAATTTTTTTTGTTTAAAAATTAAAAAATAATAAATTTACAAATCTGTTGTTTACTACATATAGCTGGACTTTATTTTATTTTTCTAATTTAAATAAAAAAATTTAATCATATAATTTAAAAATGCGAAAAAAAATTTAGTATTTTAAAATTTTTAATTTTTTAATAATATTTTTTTATTGACTGAATAATGCTACACCCGGACAGTTGACTTTTCTTTAGCTGCACTTGTTCACAAATTAAGAATAAATTAATTTAAAATATTTAAAATTTTTAAATTTTTTTGGATATTGTAATAATATTTTATTTTTTTAATAGTAAAAAAAATTATTTTTTTAGTTTAAAAAGTAAAAAGATAATAAATTTACAGATCTGTTGTTTACTAGATATAGCTGGACTTTATTTTGTTTTTCTAATTTAAGTAAAAAAAATTTTATCATATCATTTAAAAATTCAAAAAGAAAAAATTAAGTTTTTTAAAATTTTTTATTTTTTTATAATATATTTTTTTATTCACCGAATAATGTTACACCCGAACAATTGACTTTTTTTAGCTACACTTTTTCACAAATTAAGAATAAATTAATTTAGAAAATTTAAAATTTTTCAACTATTTTATTTTATGGATATTTTTAAAATTTTTTATTTTTTTACTATTAGAAAAAATTTTAATTTTTTAGTTTAAAAAGTATAAAAATAACAAATTCACAGATTTGTTGTTTACGAGATATTACTAGAGTTTATTTTATTTTTCTAATTTAAATAAAAAAATTTAATCATATAATTTAAAAAATCAAAAATAAAAAATTTGCATTTTTAAATTTTATATTTTTTTAATAATATATTTTTTATTCACTGGATAATGCTACACCCGAACATTTGACTTTTTTTTAGCTGCACCTCTTCACAAATTAAGAATAAATTAATTTAAAAAATTTAAACTTTTTCAATTTTTTTATTTTTTTTGGATATTTTCAGAATTTTTTTATTTTATTTCTATTGGAAAAAATTTTATTTTATTTTTGGTTTAAAAATTAAAAAAAAAAATAAATTTCCAAATTTGTTGTTTACTACATATAGCTGGACTTTATTTTATTTCTAATTTAAATAAAAAAATTTAATCATATAATTTAAAAATGCAAAAATAATTTAGTATTTTAAAATTTTGAATTTTTTTAATAATATTTTTTTATTCACTGGATAATGCTACACCCGCACAGTTGACTTTTCTTTAGCTGCACTTGTTCACAAATTAAGAATAAATTAATTTAAAAAATTTAAAATTTTTAAATTTTTTTGGATATTGTAACAATTTTTTATTTTTTTAATAGTTGAAAAAAATTATTTTTTTAGTTTAAAAAGTAAAAAGATAATAGATTTATAGATCTGTTGTTTACTAGATATAGCTGGACTTTATTTTATTTTTCTAATTTAAATAAAAACAATTTAATCATATCATTTAAAAATTCAAAAAGAAAAATTAAGTTTTTTTAAATTTTTAATTTTTTTATAATATATATTTTTTATTCACCGGATAATGCTACACCCGAACAATTGACTTTTTTTAGCTATAATTGTTCACAAATTAAGAATAAATAAATTTAAAAAATTTAAAAATTTTCAACTTTTTTTATTTTATGGATATTTTTAGAATTTTTTATTTTTTTACTATTAGAAAAAAATTTAATTTTTTAGTTTAAAAAGTAAAAAAATAACAAATTTACAGATTTGTTGTTTACGAGATATTACTGGAGTTTATTTCATTTTTCTAATTTAAATAAAAAAATTTAATCATATAATTTAAAAATTCAAAAATAAAAAATTTAGATTCTTAAAATTTTTAATTTTTTTAATAATATATTTTTTTATTCACCGGATAATGCTACACCCGAACAGTTGACTTTTTTTAGCTACACTTGTTCACAAATTAAGAATAAATTAATTTAAAAATTTAAAATTTTCCAATTTTTTATTTTTTGGGTATTGTTAGAATTTTTTATTTTTTTACTATTAGAAAAAAATTATGTTTTTAGTTTAAAAAGTAAAAAATAATAAATTTACAGATCTGTTGTTTACTAGATATTGCTGGACTTTATTTTATTTTTTTAATTTAAATAAAAAAATTTAACAATATAATTTAAAAATTCAAAAATAAAAAATTTAGTTTTTTTAAATTTTTAATTTTTTAATAATATTTTTTTTATTCAAAAGATAATGCTACACCCAAACAGTTGATTTTTTTTAGCTGCACTTGTTCACAAATTAAGAATAAATTAATTGGAAAAATTTAAAATTTTTTAATTTTTTATTTTTTGGATATTGTTAGAATTTTTCATTTTTTTACTATTAGAAAAAAATTTATTTTTTTAGTTTAAAAAGTAAAAAATTAATAAATTTACAGATCTATTATTTACTAGATATAGCTGGACTTTATTTTATTTTTCTAACTTAAATAAAAAAATTAATCATATAATTTATAAATTCAAAACTAAAAAATTTTGTTTTTTAAAATTTTTAACTTTTTAATAATATTTTTTTATTTTTTTATTCACCGGATAATGCTACACCCAGACAGTTGACCTTTTTTAGCGGCACTTGTTCACAAATGGAAAATAAACAAATTTAAAAAAGTTAAAATTTTTCAATTTTTTATTTTTTTATACTGTTAGAATTTTTTATTTTTTTACTATTAGAAAAAAATTATTTTTAGCTTAAAAAGTAAAAATAAAATAAATTTATAGATATGTTGTTTACTATATATTGCTAGACTTTATTTTATTTTTTAATTTAAATAAATAAATTTAATCATAAAATTTAAACATTCAAAAATAAAAAATTTAGTTTTTTAAAACTTTTAATATTTTTTTATTCACCGGATAATGCTATACTTGTACAGTTGACTTTTTTTTAGCTGCATTTGTTCACAAATTAAGAATAAACTAATTTAAAAAATATAAAATTTTTCAATTTTTTTATTTTTTGTAAATTTTTAGAATTTTTTATTTTTTTACTATTAGAAAAAAGTTTAACATTTTAGTTTAAAAAGTAAAAAAATAACAAATTTACAGTTCTATTATTTACGAGATATTGCTGGAGTTTATTTTATTTTTCTAATTTATATAAAAAAATTTAATCATATAATTTAAAAATTCAACAAAAAAATTTATTTTTTTAGAATTTTTAATTTTTTAATAATATATTTTTTTATTCACCAGATAATTCTACATCTTAACAATTGACTTTTTTTTAGCTGTACTTGTTTACAAATTAAGAATAAATTAATTTAAAAAATTTAAAATTTTTCAATTTTTTTATTTTTTGGAAATTTTTAGAATTTTTTATTTTTTTACTATTACAAAAAAGGTTTAATTTTTTAGTTTAAAAAGTAAAAAAGTAACAAATTTACAGATCTATTGTTTACGAGATATTGTTGGAGTTTATTTTATTTTTCCAATTTAAATAAAAAAATTTAATCATATAATTTAAAAATTCAAAAATAAAAAAATTTAGTTTTTTAAAATTTTAAATTTTTTTAACAAAATTTTGTTTTATTTTTTATTCACCGGATAATGCTACACCCGGATAGTTGATTTTTTTTAGCTGCACTTGTTCATAAATTAAGAATAAACTAATTTAAAAAAGTTTAAAATTTTCAATTTTTTTATTTTTGTATACTGTTAGAATTTTTTATTTTTACTATTAGAAAAAAAATTATTTTTTTAGCATAAAAAGTAAAAAAAAAAATAAATTTACAGATATGTTGTTTACCAGATATTGATTGACTTTATTTTATTTTTTAATTTAAATAAATAAATTTAATCATAAAATTTAAACATTCAAAAATAAAAAATTTAGTTTTTTAAAATTTTTTATATTTTTTAATAATATTTTTTATTTTTTTATTCATCGGACAATGCTACACTTGGACAGTTGACTTTTTTTTAGCTACACTTGTTCACAAATTAAGAATAAACTAATTTAAAAAATATAAAAGTTTTTAATTTTTTATTTTTTGGAAATTTTTAGAATTTTTTATGTTTTTACTATAAAAAAAAAGTTTAATTTATTAGTTTAAAAAGTAAAAAAATAACAAATTTATAGATCTGTTGTTTACGAGATATTGCTAGAGTTTATTTTATTTTTCTAATTTAAATAAAAAAATTTAATCATATAATTTAAAATTCAAAAATAAAAAATTTAGTTTTTATGATTTTTAATTTTTTTAATAAAATTTTATTATATTTTTTTATCATCAGATAATGCTACACACGGACAGTTGTACTTTTTTTTAGCTGCACTTGTTCACAAATTAAGAATAAACTAATTTAAAAAAATTAAAATTTTTCAATTTTTTTATTTTTTTATATTGTTAGAATTTTTTATTTTTTTACTATTAGAAAAAATTTATTTTTTTAGCTTAAAATGTAAAAAAAATAAATTTACAGATATGTTGTTTACCAGATATTGCTTGACTTTATTTTATTTTTTAATTTAAATAAATAAATTTAATCATAAAATTTAAAAATTCAAAAATAAAAAATTTAGTTTTTTAAAATTTTTAATATTTTTTAATAATATTTTTTATTTTTTTATTCATCGGATAATGCTACACTTGGATAGTTGACTTTTTTTTTAGCTGCACTTGTTCACATATTAAGAATAAACTAATATAAAAAATATAAAATTTTTCAATTTTTTATTTTTTGGAAATTTTTAGAATTTTTTAGGTTTTTACTATTAGAAAAAAAGTTTAATTTTTTAGTTTAAAAAGTAAAAAAATAACAAATTTATAGATCTGTTGTTTATAAGATATTGCTGGAGTTTATCTTATTTTTCTAATTTAAATAAAAAAATTTAATCATATAATTTAAAATTCAAAAATAAAAAATTTACTTTTTAAGATTTTTAATTTTTTTAATAAAATTTTATTTTATTTTTTTATCATCAGATAATGCTACACCCGGACAGTTGACTTTTTTTTAGCTGCACCTGTTCACAAATTAAGAATAAACTAATTTAAAAAATTTAAAATTTTTCAATTTTTTATTTTTTTATATTGTTAGAATTTTTTATTTTTTTACTATTAGAAAAAAAATATTTTTTTAGCTTAAAAAGTAAAAAAAAATTTACAGATATGTTGTTTACCAGATATTGCTTGACTTTATTTTATTTTTTAATTTAAATAAATAAATTTAATCAAAAAATTTAAAAATTCAAAAATAAAAAATTTAGTTTTTTAAAATTTTTAATATTTTTTTAATAATATTTTTTATTTTTTTATTCATCGGACAATGCTACACTTGGACAGTTAACATTTTTTTAGCTGCACTTGTTCACAAATTAAGAATAAACTAATTTAAAAAATATAAAATTTTTCAATTTTTTATTTTTTGGAAATTTTTAGAATTTTTTATGTTTTTACTATTAGAAAAAAAAGTTTAATTTTTTAGTTTAAGAAGTAAAAAAATAACAAATTTATAGATCTATTGTTTACGAGATATTGCTGGAGTTTATTTTATTTTTCTAATTTAAATAAAATATTTTAATCATATAATTTAAAATTCAAAAATAAAAAATTTAGTTTTTAAGATTTTTAATTTTTTTAATAAAATTTTATTTTATTTTTTTATCATCAGATAATGCTACACCCGGAAAATTGACTTTTTTTTAGCTGCACTTGTTCACAAATTAAGAATAAAGTAATTTTAAAAAGTTAAAACTTTTCAATTTTTTATTTTTTTATAATGTTAGAATTTTTTATTTTTATACTATTAGAAAAAAATTATTTTTTTAGCTTAAAAAATAAAAAGATAACAAATTTATAGATCTGTTGTTTACGAGATATTGCTGGAGTTTATTTTATTTTTCTAATTTAAATAAAATATTTTAGTAATATAATTTAAAATTCAAAAATAAAAAATTTAGTTTTTAAGATTTTTAATTTTTTAATAAAATTTTATTTTATTTTTTTATCATCAGATAATGCTACACCCGGAAAGTTGACTTTTTTTTAGCTGCACTTGTTCACAAATTAAGAATAAACTAATTTAAAAAATTTAAAATTTTTCAATTTTTTTATTTTTTTATATTGTTAGAATTTTTTAGTTTTTTACTATTAGAAAAAAATTATTTTTTTAGCTTAAAAAGTAAAAAAAAATAAATTTACAGATATGTTGTTTACTAGATATTGCTTGACTTTATTTTATTTTTTAATTTAAATAAATAATTTTAATCATAAAATTTAAACATTCAAAAATTAAAAATTTAGTTTTTTAAAATTTTTAATATTTTTTAATAATATTTTTTATTTTTTTATTCATCGGACAATGCTACACTTGGACAGTTGACTTTTTTTTAGCTGCACTTGTTCACAAATTAAGAATAAACTAATTTAAAAAATATAAAATTTTTCAATTTTTTATTTTTTGGAAATTTTTAGAATTTTTTATGTTTTTACTATTAGAAAAAAATTTTAATTTTTTAGTTTAAAAAGTAAAAAATAACAAATTTATAGATCTCTTGTTTACGAGATATTGCTGGAGTTTATTTTATTTTTCTAATTTAAACAAAAAATTTTAATCATATAATTTAAAATTCAAAAATAAAAATTTAGTTTTTAAGATTTTTAATTTTTTTAATAAAATTTTATTTTATTTTTTTATCATCAGATAATGCAACACCCGGACAGTTGACTTTTTTTTAGCTGCACTTGTTCACAAATTAAGAATAAACTAATTTAAAATTTTTAAATTTTTTTATTTTTTTATATTGTTAGAATTTTTTATTTTTTTACTATTAGAAAAAAATTATTTTTTTACCTTAAAAAGTAAAAAAAAATAAATTTACAGATATGTTGTTTACTAGATATTGCTAGACTTTATTTTATTTTTTAATTTAAATAAATAATTTTAATCATAGAATTTAAACATTCAAAAATAAAAAATTTAGTTTTTTAAAATTTTTAATTTTTTTAATAAAATTTTATTTTATTTTTTTATTCACCGGATAATGCTACACCCTTACAGTTGACTTTTTTTAGCTGCACTTGTTCACAAATTAAGAATAAAGTAATTTAAAAAAGTTAAAAATTTTCAATTTTTTATTTTTTTATAGTGTTAAAATTTTTTATTTTTTTACTATTAGAAAAAAATTATTTTTTTAGCTCAAAAAGTAAAAAAAAATAAATTTACAGATATGTTGTTTACCAGATATTGCTTGACTTTATTTTATTTTTTAATTTAAATAAATAAATTTAATCATAAAATTTAAACATTCAAAAATAAAAAATTTAGTTTTTTAAAATTTTAATATTTTTTAATAATATTTTTTATATTTTTATTCATCGGACAATGCTACACTTGGACAGTTGACTTTTTTTTAGCTGCACTTGTTCACAAATTAAGAATAAACTAATTTAAAAAATATAAAATTTTTCAATTTTTTATTTTTTGGAAATTTTTAGAATTTTTTATGTTTTTACTATTAGAAAAAAGATTAATTTTTTAGCTTAAAAATTAAAAAGTAAAAAAATAACAAATTTATAAATCTGTTGTTTACGAGATATTGCTGGAGTTTATTTTATTTTTCTAATTTAAATAAAATATTTAATCATAAAATTTAAAATTAAAAAATAAATAATTGAGTTTTTAATATTTTTAATTTTTTTAATAAAATTTTATTTTATTTTTTTATCATCAGATAATGCTACACCCGGACAGTTGACTTTTTTTTAGCTGCACTTGTTCACAAATTAAGAATAAACTAATTTAAAAAATTTAAAATTTTTCAATTTTTTATTTTTTTATATTGTTAGAATTTTTTATTTTTTTACTATTAGAAAAAAAATTATTTTTTTAGCTTAAAAAGTAAAAAAAGGAAATTTACAAATATGTTGTTTACCAGATATTGCTTGACTTTATTTTATTTCTTAATTTAAAAATAAATTTAATCATAAAATTTAAACATTCAAAAATAAAAAATTTAGTTTTTTAAAATTTTTAATATTTTTTAATAATATTTTTTATTCTTTTATTCATCGGAAAATGCTACATTTGGACAGTTGACTTTTTTTTTAGCTGTACTTGTTCACAAATTAAGGAAAAATTAATTTAAAAAAATAAAATTTTTCAATTTTTTATTTTTTGGATATTTTTAGAATTTTTTATGTTTTTACTATTAGAAAAAAAGTTTAATATTTTAGTTTAAAAAGTAAAAAAAAAACAAATTTATAGATCTGTTGTTTACGAGATATTGCTGGAGTTTATTTTATTTTTCTAATTTAAATAAAATTTTAATCATATAATTTAAAATTCAAAAATAAAAAATTTAGTTTTTAAGATTTTTAATTTTTTTAATAAAATTTTATTTTATTTTTTTATCATTAGATAATGCTACACCCGGACAATTGACTTTTTTTTAGCTGCACTTGTTCACAAATTAAGAATAAACTAATTTAGAAAATTTAAATTTTTTCAATTTTTTATTTTTTTATATTGTTAGAATTTTTTATTTTTTTACTATTAGAAAAAAAATTATTTTTTAGCTTAAAAAGTAAAAGAAAAAATAAATTTACAGATATGTTGTTTACCAGATATTGCTTGACTTTATTTTATTTTTTAATTCAAATAAATAAATTTAATCAAAAAATTTATAAATTCAAAGATAAAAAATTTAGTTTTTTAAAATTTTTAATATTTTTTAATAATATTTTTTATTTTTTTATTCATCGGACAATGCTACACTTGGACAGTTGACATTTTTTTAGCTGCACTTGTTCACAAATTAAGAATAAACTAATTTAAAAAATATAAAATTTTTCAATTTTTTATTTTTTGGAAATTTTTAGAATTTTTTATGTTTTTACTATTAGAAAAAAGATTAATTTTTTAGTTTAAAAAGTAAAAAAATAACAAATTTATAAATCTGTTGTTTACGAGATATTGCTGGAGTTTATTTTATTTTTCTAATTTAAATAAAATATTTAATCATAAAATTTAAAATTAAAAAATAAATAATTGAGTTTTTAATATTTTTAATTTTTTTAATAAAATTTTATTTTATTTTTTTATAATCAGATAATGCTACACCCGGACAGTTGACTTTTTTTTAGCTGCACTTGTTCACAAATTAAGAATAAACTAATTTAAAAAATTTAAAATTTTTCAATTTTTTATTTTTTTATATTGTTAGAATTTTTTATTTTTTTACTATTAGAAAAAAATTATTTTTTTAGCTTAAAAAGTAAAAAAAGAAAATTTACAGATATGTTGTTTACCAGATATTGCTTGACTTTATTTTATTTTTTAATTTAAAAATAAATTTAATCATAAAATTTAAACATTCAAAAATAAAAAATTTAGTTTTTTTAAAATTTTAATATTTTTTAATAATATTTTTTATTCTTTTATTCATCGGAAAATGCTACATTTGGACAGTTGACTTTTTTTTTAGCTGCACTTGTTCACAAATTAAGGAAAAACTAATTTAAAAAAATAAAATTTTTCAATTTTTTATTTTTTGGAAATTTTTAGAATTTTTTATGTTTTTACTATTAGAAAAAAGTTTAATATTTTAGTTTAAAAAGTAAAAAAATAACAAATTTATAGATCTGTTGTTTACGAGATATTGCTGGAGTTTATTTTATTTTTCTAATTTAAATAAAATTTTAATCATATAATTTAAAATTCAAAAATAAAAAATTTAGTTTTTAAGATTTTTAATTTTTTTAATAAAATTTTATTTTATTTTTTTATCATCAGATAATGCTACACCCGGACAATTGACTTTTTTTTAGCTGCACTTGTTCACAAATTAAGAATAAACTAATTTAGAAAATTTAAATTTTTTCAATTTTTTATTTTTTTATATTGTTAGAATTTTTTATTTTTTTACTATTAGAAAAAAATTATTTTTTAGCTTAAAAAGTAAAAAAAAAATTTACAAATATGTTGTTTACTAGATATTGCTCGACTTTATTTTATTTTTTAATTTAAATAAATAAATTTAATCAAAAAATTTAAAAATTCAAAAATAAAAAATTTAGTTTTTTAAAATTTTTAATATTTTTTAATAATATTTTTTATTTTTTTATTCATCGGACAATGCTACACTTGGACAGTTGACATTTTTTTAGCTGCACTTGTTCACAAATTAAGAATAAACTAATTTAAAAAATATAAAATTTTTCAATTTTTTTATTTTTTGGAAATTTTTAGAATTTTTTATGTTTTTACTATTAGAAAAAAAAGTTTAATTTTTTAGTTTAAGAAGTAAAAAAATAACAAATTTATAGATCTATTGTTTACGAGATATTGCTGGAGTTTATTTTATTTTTCTAATTTAAATAAAATATTTTAATCATATAATTTAAAATTCAAAAATAAAAAAATTTAGTTTTTAAGATTTTTAATTTTTTTAATAAAATTTTATTTTATTTTTTTATCATCGGATAATGCTACACCCGGACAGTTGACTTTTTTTTAGCTGCATTTGTTCACAAATTAAGAATAAAGTAATTTAAAATAGTTAAAACTTTTCAATTTTTTATTTTTTTATAATGTTAGAATTTTTTATTTTTTTACTATTAGAAAAAAATTATTTTTTTAGCTTAAAAAGTAAAAAAATAACAAATTTATAGATCTGTTGTTTACGAGATATTGCTGGAGTTTATTTTATTTTTCTAATTTAAATAAAATATTTTAGTAATATAATTTAAAATTCAAAAATAAAAAATTTAGTTTTTAAGATTTTTAATTTTTTTAATAAAATTTTATTTTATTTTTTTATCATCAGATAATGCTACACCCGGACAGTTGACTTTTTTTTAGCTGCACTTGTTCACAATTTAAGAATAAACTAATTTAAAAAATTTAAAATTTTTCAATTTTTTATTTTTTTATATTTTTAGAATTTTTTATTTTTTTACTATTTGGAAAAAATTATTTTTTTAGCTTAAAAAGTAAAAAAATAAATTTACAGATATGTTGTTTACTAGATATTGCTAGACTTTATTTTATTTTTTAATTTAAATAAATAATTTTAATCATAGAATTTAAACATTCAAAAATAAAAAATTTAGTTTTTTAAAATTTTTAATATTTTTTAATAATATTTTTTATTTCTTTATTCATCAGACAATGCTACACTTGGACAGTTGACTTTTTTTTAGTTGCACTTGTTCACAAATTAAGAATAAACTAATTTAAAAAATATAAAATTTTTCAATGTTTTATTTTTTCCAAATTTTTAGAATTTTTTATGTTTTTACTATTAGAAAAAAAGTTTAATTTTTTAGTTTAAAAATTAAAAAATAACAAATTTATAGATCTGTTGTTTACGAGATATTGCTGGAGTTTATTTTATTTTTCTAATTTAAATAAAATATTTTAATCATATAATTTAAAATTCAAAAATAAAAAATTTAGTTTTTAAGATTTTTAATTTTTTTAATAAAATTTTATTTTATTTTTTTATCATCGGATAATGCTACACCCGGACAGTTGACTTTTTTTTAGCTGCACTTGTTCACAAATTAAGAATAAACTAATTTTAAAATTTTAAAATTTTTCAATTTTTTATTTTTTATATTGTTAGAATTTTTTATTTTTTTACTATTAGAAAAAAATTTTTTTAGCTTAAAACGTAAAAAAAATAAATTTACAGATATGTTGTTTACTAGATATTGCTAGACTTTATTTTATTTTTTAATTTAAAAAAATAATTTTAATCATAGAATTTAAACATTCAAAAATAAAAAATTTAGTTTTTTAAAATTTTTAATTTTTTAATAAAATTTTGTTTTATTTTTTTATTCACCGGATAATGCTACACCCGGACAGTTAACTTTTTTTAGCTACACTTGTTCACAAATTAAGAATAAAGTAATTTAAAAAAGTTAAAACTTTTCAATTTTTTATTTTTTTATAATGTTAAAATTTTTTATTTTTTTACTATTAGAAAAAAAATTATTTTTTTAGCTTAAAAAGTAAAAAAATAAAAAATTTATAGATCTGTTGTTTACGAGATATTGCTGGAGTTTATTTTATTTTTATAATTTAAATAAAATATTTTAATAATATAATTTAAAATTCAAAAATAAAAAATTTAGTTTTTAAGATTTTTAATTTTTTTAATAAAATTTTATTTTATTTTTTTATCATCAGATAATGGTACACCCGGACAGTTGACTTTTTTTATCTGCACTTGTTCACAAATTAAGAATAAACTAATTTAAAAAAATTAAAATTTAAAATTTTTTTTATTTTTTTATATTGTCAGAATTTTTTATTTTTTTACTATTAAAAAAATTATTTTTTAGCTTAAAAAGTAAAAAAAAATAAATTTACAGATATGTTGTTTACCAGATATTGCTTGACTTTATTTTATTTTTAATTTAAATAAATAAATTTAATCATAAAATTTAAAAATTCAAAAATTAAAAATTTAGTTTTTTAAATTTTTTAAAATTTTTTAATAATATTTTTTATATTTTTATTCATCGGACAATGCTACACTTGGACAGTTGACTTTTTTTTAGCTGCACTTGTTCACAAATTAAGAATAAACTAATTTAAAAAATATAAAATTTTTCAATTTTTTATTTTTTGGAAATTTTTAGAATATTATATGCTTTTACTATTAGAAAAAAGATTAATTTTTTAGTTTAAAAAGTAAAAAAATAACAAATTTATAGATCTGTTGTTTACGAGATATTGCTGGAGTTTATTTTATTTTTCTAATTTAAATAAAAATTAATCATAAATTTAAAATTAAAAAATAAATAATTGAGTTTTTAATATTTTTAATTTTTTAATAAAATTTATTTTATTTTTTATCATCAGATAATGCTACACCCGGACAGTTGACTTTTTTTTAGCTGCACTTGTTCACAAATTAAGAATAAACTATTTAAAAAATTTAAAATTTTTCAATTTTTTTATTTTTTATATGTTAGAATTTTTTTTTTTACTATTAGAAAAAAAATTATTTTTTTAGCTTAAAAAGTAAAAAAAGAAAATTTACAGATATGTTTTTACCAGATATTGCTTGACTTTATTTATTTTTAATTTAAAAATAAATTAATCAAATTTAAACATTCAAAAATAAAAAATTTAGTTTTTTTAAAATTTTTAATATTTTTTAATAATTTTTTATTCTTTTATTCATCGAAAAATGCTACATTGGACAGTTGACTTTTTTTTTAGCAGCCTTGTCACAAAATTAAGGAAAAACTAATTTAAAAAAAAATAAATTTTTCAATTTTTTATTTTTGGATTTTTTAGAATTTTTTATGTTTTTACTATTAGAAAAAAAGTTTAATATTTTTTAAAAAGTAAAAAAATAACCAATATATAGATCTGTTGTTTACGAGATATTGCTGGAGTTTATTTTATTTTTTCTAATTTAAATAAAATTTTAACATCAATAATTTAAAAAATTCAAAAATAAAAAATTTAGTTTTTAAGATTTTAATTTTTTTTAATAAAATTTTATTTTATTTTTTATCATCCGATCATGCTACACACGACAATTGACTTTTTTTAGCTGCACTTGTTCACAAATTAAGAATAAAATAATTAGAAAATTTAAATTTTTTCAATTTTTTATTTTTTTATATTGTTAGATTTTTTATTTTTTACTATTAGAAAAAAAATTTTTTTTAGCTTAAAAAGTAAAAAAAAAATAAATTTACAGATATGTTTTTACTAGATATTGCTTGACTTTATTTTATTTTTAATTTAAATAAATAAATTTAATCAAAAAATTTAAAAATTCAAAAATAAAAAATTTAGTTTTTTAAAATTTTTAATATTTTTTAATAATTTTTTATTTTTTTATTCATCGGACAATGCTACCTTGGACAGTTGACATTTTTTTAGCTGCACTTGTTCACAAATTAGAATAAACTAATTTAAAAATATAAAATTTTTCAATTTTTTTATTTTTTGGAAATTTTTAGAATTTTTTTTTTTACTATAGAAAAAAAAGTTTAATTTTTTAGTTTAAGAAGTAAAAAACAACAAATTATAGATCTATATGTTTACGAGATATTGCTGGAGTTTATTTTATTTTTCTAATTTAAATAAATTTTAATATAATTAAAAT